>NW_021680916.1:2589-120727 GCF_001412515.2 Diachasma alloeum
AAACGGAATTCATGTAAGTGCGCGTCCCAAGTTCTGTGGTCGCCCTCCATGAAGGCTCGCAACATCATTTTGAGAACGCGATTGACCCTTTCAACGGGATTTGCCTGGGGATGGTACGGCGGAGATGTTTCATGTTTCAACCCCGTGTGGGCCGCCAGGGCTTGAATCTCCCGATTTACGAACTCCGTTCCGTTATCGGTGAATAGGACGCGGGGTGTCCCCCAGTGAGAAATGATAACGTTTTCTACCTGCTCCCGAATCACCTTGCCAGTGGCACGCCGGAGAGGAATGATCTCTACCTACTCCGTGAACAGATCCTGTAACACGAGTACGTAGGAATAGTCGGTTTTACTCGTAGTGATAGAGCCAACGATGTCGGCAGCCACGGTGGTCCAAGGACCCTGGACTACGCGTCGGCCCATGTGACCCCGCGGCAAAGCATTTTCTACTTTGCAGCGTTGACAGGTATCACAACGGCTGACGAACGATACTACATCGCGAAACATGTTCGGCCAGTAGTACAATACATAGAGGCGACGATATATTTTGTCAACCCCTAAATGACCCGCTTGGGGAAGTTCATGACACTGAGCCATGGCCTGCGAACGTAGTTCGCGAGGAAGTACCAACTGCCACGCATCGAGATCGACCATCTCTAGCGTAACGAAGTCGGAGGGTCGGTGGGTGTACAACCGTCCGTCCTCAATTTTCCAGTCCGGAAAGAAATCTGGAGCACGCTGTACGTTACGGTACTTGCGTGAGTACCACTTGTCGGTGGAAATTTGTGCAACTTCAATCGTTTCACAGTCCTCGCTTTCTCCCTCGGGAGCGCGGGATAACGCATCAGGAACATGGTGCAGAGCACCCTTCCGATGGATGATATTAAAATTATACTCGAGGAGGCCAAGGGCCCATCGAGCTAGTCTACCGGTAGGATTGCGGAGGTTATGTAGCCAACGCAAACTACTGTGATCCGTAATTACCGTGAAGGAATAGCCTTCCAGGTAACATCGGAATTTGGAAATAGACCAAATAACCGCGAGACATTCCAGTTCAGTGACTGTATATTTCTTCTCAGCGGAAGTGAGCGCTCTACTCGCGTAGGCGATTACTCGTTCTTCCCCATTGATAACCTGGGTAAGAACAGCCCCTAACCCTACAGTACTCGCATCAGTCTGTAGGGAGAAAGGTAGCCCAAAGTCAGGACAGGCTAACGTCGGTGAAGACGTTAAATGCACCTTCAGTGTGGTGAAGGCGAAATCATGGGCCTCAGGCCATTCCCACGACTGATTCTTCCGAGTCAGACGAGTCAATGGTTCCGCTATGGTAGCGAACTGAGGAATAAACCTACGGTACCAGGAGGCCATACCGAGAAAGCGCCTTAACTGCTTCAAGTTCCGAGGCTGTGGGAACTCCATCACAGGGGCGATTTTGTCCGGGTCTACTTGGAGACCGGAGCTGTTGACGATGAAACCCAGGTATTTTACCTGGGAGCAACAGAATTCGCTCTTTTCGCGATTGATCGTAAGACCGGCGTTCTTGATTCGCTCAAGAACTTTGCCGAGTAATTCGAGATGTTCCTCGAAGGACTCGGAGACGATGATAATATCATCGAGGTACACAAAGACTTTTGGGTACATATCTTGACCTATCAATCGATCCAAAAGACGTTGGAATGTTGCGGGAGCGTTTGTTAAGCCGTATGGCATACGGAGAAAATGATAGGAGCTGCGGCCAGGGACCACGAACGCGGTAATTTCCCTGGAGTCGGGATCCAGAGGGATCTGGAAGTACGCTTGACTAAGGTCAAGTGTGGTAATATAATGGGCCTGGCGTAATTCGTCCAGGATGCCGGTCATGTTCGGAATAGGATAGGCGTCTTTCTTGGTGATTGCATTCACTTTCCGAAAGTCGATGCAAAAACGGTATTTCCCGTTAGGCTTTTTGACCATCACGATTGGATTACACCAATCGCTTTGAGATGGAGGCCTCAGTACTAGGATTACTAGTACCGGGAGGTGCACCACGGATAGTGGATCTGTTGCTCTAGGGAAGCTCACCCATAGATGGTTCCCTAGGAGTTCCATCCTCGTTAAGAGGTGGAGTGGGATCGTTCGACTTTCGATCGCCCATTTTTCTTTAAACCGATCAAGAATCAGAAATTATTATATAAGCCCAAGAAATTTTTATTTGGAGTAGGGAAAACTTGACCACTACGGAGATTGGAAAAAGTCCGATGTAAATTCGGAAAAATTAGTTAACCTCAAGGAGTAAAACTCGCTGAGAAAATCGATAAAATTGATTGAAGCCATTAGCAAATAACGGATTGCAATAAAATAACCATTTCCCGAAAGAAAAGGAAAAAAGAGAGAGAAAAAAAAACTGATATAATAATTATGTTAATAATTTGGATTAAATGCCTGAAGTTGTCCAATAAGATCGAAGAATTAATCCCAAGTAATCCAAATAATCCAATAATAGAGAGGGATTCACTAGATCTCGGCACAACTCAAACGGGTTCAAAACTAAAAACTGATCTAAAGGTTAAGAAGTCCGAAAACGCAATAACTCAATAAAAAAAAAGTCCTCAACTCCGAATTCGAATAGAACTTGTCACTTCGGGAGCCGTAAACGTAGTAGTCGGACTCGGGCCGGAGGCCTCCCTATATACCGCCTGAGTAGAGTGGGGGTTCACTCCCCTCCTACTGCGGACTAACTTCCTGAGTAGGAAGCCCACGGAACATTTGACGAGAGGAAGGGGAAATAACGTAAAGCAGGGATCACGTAATCGATCACGTGACCCTCCCCTAGCAACAGGCGACTGTTGCTGCCCAAAACTCTCGACAAATCGCCGCTTGGTTTGTTACCAAGGGAAAGCCGAGACAAATAAAATTCCTTCTTATTTGTCTCGGATTAAACCTAACCGATGACATCATTGTGATGTCACGTAATCCTCAATCTCAACCATCTCTCTCACTCCCATGAAAATAAATCGGCTTGGTAACAGGCGAAAATTGAAATTTCAAGAGAAAAGGAACGGAACAATAGGACTCGAGAAAAATAAAATTTCAATATGATGAGATCATCACGAAATCGAAAACTAAGAGAGAAATAAGAATTAAGTCATAATCCCGAAAAACAAAATTCCGGCGCGATGAGATCATCACGGGATCGAAAAATACGAGAGAAATGGAATTAAGTCGCAATTTCGAAGCCTCATCTTGAGTGGGGTCAAATGAAACCCGATACAACAAAATCCCAAAAACTCTCAAATTCGCAAAAGTTCAAAACCAAAAAAAAAAGATTTCTTAAAGAAAGGTAAAAAATTTTAACTAACCAAAAAAATTTTTGCACCCAATAACCTCGGAGCCCCACGTTGGGCGCCATTTGTAACGTGACATTTTCGTATCGGGGTTAAAAATGCATATTACCTTCGCCCTTCTTCCCCTTCATCTAGTCAAACTCAAAAATACAAAAATCTATAGGCGCCAGGTAATTTTTAGCCGGAATTACCAAACCGGATGATTCTACAAAACCAATTCTAATTGATTCCAAAACCTCAAAAATTTACACAAAAAGGGAGAAAACTAGATTTCTGGGGAAAGGTAACGGTCCTGGGTTCGCTCAGTGTGCTAGGTTGTGGAGAGAGGGGTGGATTTCAGGTGGAGACGGGTATTGGGTGGCCAAAACTACAAAAAAAAAGAAGAAATCGGTATTGTCCTTACTTGTTTCACTATTGAAATTAGTCAATCACCAATTTTTCAAAAAAAAGATATTTCAATTCGCTCAAAAAAAAAAATATATATATATATATAAAACGGAAAAAATCTACCATTAATAGCTAACAATACTGATAATAATAATAATCATAATATTAATTCCGCACTCTGACAGGAATGAGTCTAATCTAACAAAAAGATTCAAAGAAATTAATATCACCGATAAATACCTCAAATATCCCGAAATAAACATTTGGGGAGAGTAGAAATACACGCTAATCCCTAAATACTCGAGAATTCCGAGAATTGGGGGGAAAGGTATGCGAGCGACAATGGGAGCGAGAGAGAGGAGAACGTATTCCACCATCGATTTTTCGTACCAGCCAAAACGGCTGAAATTCCGTAAAACTCAACTTGCCATAACTCGAAAATGGCAGAGTCAAAAATTACGGACCCTGAGACAAAATGTCCGGGAGAGTCTACCGAAGACAACAATACCAAAAAAATAATTTTTCCTAAACAATTAGCCGCTCCAGGTTCATTAATCCCCGAGCGGAATTCTAAACGCTAAAAGGCTCGCGTGAAGCGAGAATAGCCACGTGTAAACGTGGATGAGTATCTGAGGGGGAGTCGAGAGTCGGGGGGAATTCCCCCTCGAGAAACACGGCGTACACGCCAGCGAGAATGGGCTGGAAATCCATAAAAACCAAAAATGGAATATCCGGAAATCGGCAGAGCGAATTTTCGGAAACCCTGAGATAAATTACTCAGGGAAGCCCCCCGAACACATTGACCCACAAACTTTAATTTTAATTAACTATCTACGCGAACCAACTCAATTCAAATACGAGTGGAATTTCTTACGCGCAAAAGCCCACGTATAACGGGGATGGACGCACTCTGGCAATTAAACGGGAGTAATTATCCCCTTGAATAACCCATCAAAAATAACGAAAACCACCCAATCATGAGTGAAAAAGGGGGGAAAATCGGCACCTCACAATTTGGATTAAGGGTCACAATCACCGTTTTACCGGAATAAAATGCGACGTACGGGGCTGAAGACCCCGTAGTCGAATAACGAAAAGCCGAAATGAATTCGGAAAAATACATAAACCGAACTAAAAACTCACTTTGGGTTGTTTTTCGCCATCGTATAGATCCACTTATCCAAATATATGCACACTACTTCCTAATATAGGCACTGTACTGGCACTAGTTCTGGTGGGGTCAAGGGCCAACGCCGAACTGCCGAACTCATGAGCGTCTCGGGACACCTCAGAGCACGGAATTCACCGCTCAATCACCCGAATTTTGATTGGTGCGGACACGCCCCTCGAAGGTGCGAATCTAACGACAAGTAATCGCGACTGTCACGACCTGGCGCGATTATTCAAATCCCACTTACTCTTCTCTAATTACTTAACACAAAACTAGTTCCTTTTTATTAATTGTTACGCGAGACTAGGCCGAACTGATTATCGTTCGGATAATTACGATGGGTCTTTGGCGCTTCCCACGGATCGGATCTCCGGGATTTTCGGGGTTAAAAGACAAGTTACCGGCACTTGTTATAACTTTACTACTAACTTCTGCTCAACTCGTTTCTCTCATCAAAAACCCAAAGGCAACCTGGCAATTCGTTGGAGACGATGGTTGCACTCGCTCCGAACGACCTTCCACCCAAAACATAAACGTAACCAATTAACCCCTGAAAATCCAACGAAATTGGAGCGCCGGCATTTCAGCTGGACCTATTCGATTACCCGCAAGATTAACAATAGGGTGAACCCCATAAAAAGAACCGGATGACTCTATAATGTTGGCCCTTCTTCACGATAATTTTTCTGGGCCCTCAAAGACGCGTAATTACTAGTCCTTACTAATAAACGGAACCGATAACTTTAACCGAAAATAAGCCACTCGGAAGTGGATAAGGAGCTCTCACTCTCTCGCTCTTGGATTCTTACTCACGGATTTTAATTCAACGTTGTAGGAGTCTCGCTGTTCACAGATCATTCTTAGTGTTCCTAACGAACATCCCCACATGTTCATTACATGGGTAAAAGAACGAGAGGGTATGCTCTCTCATTAACAAATAATTAATTTCCTTTTAATAACTTATTACTTTCAATTATTAATCCGGGTTTTTATCTTTTGTCGTGTTGCCATAGATTTTTTTCCCAAGGTGCGGCCATTATAATAGTATATCCTGTTACGTGACATTTTTATTTGGGGGTTAAAAATGCCTATTACCTTCGTCCTTTTTCTCCAATATCTAAATTAACTCAAAATAAAATAAATAATGGGCGACAGAAATTTTTAGCCGGAATTATCAAACCGGAAATGAACGAATTTCGAGTCCAAACAGCATGAAAATCCCTAAACGACTAACCAAAAACTAAGAAAACTAGATTTTTGGAGAAAGGTCACGGTCCACGGGTCGCTCAGTATGCTAGGTTGGGGAGAGAGGGGTGGATTTCGGGTGGAAACGAGGTTATCGGGAGATCAGAAAACCAAAAATGATCGAAAACAAATTTTCCTTACATGTTCCACTATTGCAATTTTCAAAAATGAATAATTTACATACTTTTACATAATTTCCAAAAGAAACGAAAATTCTCAATAACAATCATCGCTCTTCAAATAGAACCAAAGAAGAACTAATGAATCCGCTCTGAAATCATAATATCAAAATAATATAATCGCGATCGTTCCGACAATAAGCCTAACGTGATCTAATTCCTCACGTGTTAATCCCGAAATGCTCGAGAGTTCCAAGAACTGGGGGAAAGGTATGCGAATACCCGTGAGAGTAAGAAAGAGAAGAACATTCTCCACGGCGAAACCCACCATGCGAGCGCGGGGATAAAAATTCACCTAAACTTAACTCGCCAAATCTCAAAATTGGCGGAGTGAAAATGGAAAAAATTAACGCCACTCAATGTGGGAAAGCTCTGACGAGTCTGTCTCGAAAATTTATAATTTTCGGATCGTTAATTGCCGCTCTAGACTATTTACCAGTCCGAGGGAGTTTCACACGGCAGGAAGCGACCGGGTTACATACGCAGCTAGCCCAACCGATAAAAAGAATCGGGAAATCTCCTTGGGACGAGAGTCACAAGGATCATGGGGTTGCTAAGGGTCATAAGGATCCATTGGATGGATCCTGATCCCATTCCCTTTAGGAAAGGAGAAATACATGCAGAAACAGATATTTTGAGTGGTTTGAGTGGATTATTCTATTTGATGGCCAATGAATGTATTTCACAATGAAATCTTAACAATGATGAAAGTATTGAACAAACCCAAATGGTCATACCCGCATAGCCGGACAGGTGGAGCGGGGAGCGAGCGAATGGAGTGAGGGGGCGAAGCCCCCCCCTGTAGCGCCTCGCTACATCCACATTCACGTGTCAATACACGGACACAACAACGCGTGCAATTGAGACGACTGAACATCAGTGACATCATCGCTCTCTGTCACTCAACCGTCTAATGTATACTTCTCACTCGCGCCTATTGTATTCGTATCCGAATTCTCACCTTTTGCGAATATTATATTCAGTCCGGCACCGACCGCCGAATACTCAGGAGTGAACACCTACTCCTTACATTATCTATCTTCACTTTTGTATATAGTCTACGTTTTGTCAATATACTGTGATTGTTTTATAACTATCGCATTTATTAGTGAATCGTTACATCCCTCAACAACCTCGATTCCTACAGTGGTGACCCCAACGTGATCTAATTAGGGAAATTCGTGTTTTTATTCCACAAAAGTGAAAATCTCCGCGTGGCGCGGCGTGCATTTTTTATCATCGAAAGTTTTTACCCGCAGCATCCGAGTGAAGTGCATCCATCCTGGTGATCATCCGCGCATCCTAGACTTTCCAGTGCCGCACATTCCGCGAGTTCGAGTATTAAATTTAATTGCCCCCGATAGAAAACCGTAAAATTTCGTCGCGTGGGTACTCAACGGCATTTTCAAAGCGGCGTCTCATGAATTCTGGAACATTCCAAGCGTCCGAGCGCCGAGCCTTGGTTTTGCTACGTCCTTGCGAAATCAAAACAAGTACCAGTGGTCGTGCACTAACATCATGAGTGCGACAATTTTATTTTCTTGTTAATGTGACGAGTGCCAGCACATTGCTGAGCACCCAGAGGCATTGTGCTGTGCTGGTGACAATAAAGACTTCTAAATACTTTATTTTTCTCTTCCACAAGCGTCAATTTTATTTCATTTCGGATAAACTGTGGAATGACAACAACCGCGCTAACACAAAGACAAAGACAACGGTAGCAACGAGCAGCTGGAGGATAGTGGCACACTGGCATGAGGGAGAGAAAAAAGTAACCTCATGCCACTCTTCTTCGACGGCAGCGTTGAGAATATCGGGCCAACTCAACGAGCTCATCTCCGCTAAAGCATCGTCGAGAACCACATACATGCAGCTAACATCACCTCTACCTTCGTGAGCTCAGACACTCAATTGGTATGAGGCACACGACATAGCGAAAACGGACACCGCATCCGCGGCACGGGCGCAGGAGGCTGGTCACCTTAACCGTAGACCCTTTGCATCTACACACGCTAACAGGATTTCATGGGCATCAGGGGATGTGGACCCTCGCCTACAATCCGCGGCGACATCGCGACATGAGGGAGAGAAGAAATTAACCTCATGTCGAACTTCTCGGGTGGCAGCGTCGAGAACAACGCGCCGACACACAGAGCTCATCTTCCGCCAAACCTCAATGAGAACTTCGCCCTATGGAATACGCAACGTCACGTCGAACGCCGATAGACGTCTTCACCCGGGCATCACCTCTCTGACACATCATCGAGAGGGATCACACACACCTGCATACACACACCATCGCAACACACGGCGAAGGTAAACAAACAGATACCACTCCAAATGCTCACGAGCGTCTCAACACATCAGCAACCTGGAGCAGCCCACGCCTAGTAGAAGCTAGGGTGACGCAGTCACCTCCATCATAGAATTTTTTTTTAGCACAAGCTCAACCGTGATGAACGTATTAATTTTTTGTTTAATGTTTCAGTTTAGAAAAACTGAAGGGGAGTCATGTAGCGCCTCGCTACATCCACACTCACGTGTCAATACACGGACACAACAACGCGTGCAGTTGAAACGACTGGACATCAGTGACATCATCACTCTCTGTCACTCAACCGTTTAATGTATACTTCTCACTCGCGCCTATTGTATTCGTATCCGAATTCTCGCCTTTTGCGAATGTTATATTCAGTCCGGCACCGACCGCCGAATACTCAGGAGTGAACACCTACTCCTTACATTATCTATCTTCACTTTTTGTATATAGTCTGCGTCTTGTAAATATACTGTGATTGTTTTATAACTATCGCATTCGTTAGTGAATCGTTACATCCCTCAACAACCTCGAGTCCTGCACCCCCGGGGTTGGCGAGCGAAGCGAGCAGGGGCCCTAGCCCCCTAGTTAAACAATAAAATATGATCACTAAACGTCAAGTAAACAATTTTCAATTACTTTTAGGTATTGGAATTGTTTATTATTAAAAATTAGATTGTTCAAATCGGCCTAGCATCCAAACTATGAAGTATAGACGAAAATTTTCAAATCATAAATCATCTAGAATTTAACCCTCCTGAACTGGCAGGTAGAGCGGCGCGCCGCCGCCAACTACTCAACCTATAGGGCCCCACTGCAGTGCAAGTGAGACGTAAGAGATCTAGCCAGTTCAGGAGGGTTAATAAGGAATAATTCTTATCTATTATCAATTTTACATATCTCTCGTAGAATCCGAGATATGAGCAATGAACTAGTTACGCGACCCGACATGGCGTTCTCTACTTGCGGCGCGCAATGTGCTTGAGAGCGCATTGTGTTCTTTCCTTGTTCATGTTTCGAAATCTCCAGGAGATATGTGAAATTGACAAAAAAGAAAAATTATTCCTTATCAAATTCTAAATGATTCATGATGGGAAAATTTCCATATATCTTTTATAGTTTGGGCGCTAGGGCGATTTGAACAATCAAATTGTTGATAATAAATAGTTGCAATGTCTAAAATTGATTGGAAATTGTTTACTTGACGTTCTGTGATCATAGCTCATGGTTCAAAAAAAGAATTACGCATTAGAACGCGAGTGGTAGATCGGTTAATTTGGAAGCGTTTTTTTGCGAGTGTCCCACAGCTCTACAAACTCCCATAATCCTCGAACAGCCTGGTAATTCGTTGAAAACAAGGGCTGTACTTGTTCCACACGACCTTCCACCGAAATTCCAAAACGTACCAGATTAATGCCCGTGAACCCCGACTTAATATGGAGCGCTAATATTTCAATTGGATCTAATTGATTTCCCGTGAGATTAACAGTAGGGTAAACCCCACAAAAATAACCGGATGACTCTAAATATCGGCCCTTCTTCGCGAGAATTTTATGGGCCCTCAAAAGCAACAATCGAACGGTTTAAAAAAAATTCATCAGAACTCTTCCCAATTATTCAAAAAAAATATCATAGTCCTCTAACTGTATTCAATAAATTCACCGCACCGAAGTGGGAAACCCTCAAAAATCCAAAAATCTTCACCATAGTGGAAAACCCTCAAAAATCCAAAAATCTCCATCGGAGTGGGAAAACCTTAAAAATCTAAAAATCTCCACTAGAGTGGGAAAAATCGAAAAGCTCTCTCTCACTCGAATTTTCACCCACGATTTACCGGATTATGCCGCGGGAGTTGGTTGTTCATCAGGTCGTAATGGTGTTCCTTACGAACATCTCCACATATTCGTTGCAATTCTATTACTGTGGGAAATGAAAACAGCTAGAAAAGCGTCTGTTTTCGAGTTGTCATAGATTTTTCGTGAAGATAAGTCTATTATAAATACTAGCTTCGCGTCAGGCTAGACCAGTTGCTTCTACTAGCTTGAAACAGTCAGATCCGTTCCGAACAGAAAGGTGTATGATGAGCCTCATATTGGATTTTCAACCGCTTTGAATAACAATGAATTTGGACGGGGATATTTCATATTCAAACCTCGTATGGATTGGATGGAGCTTCCCAAAGAATATCAACGGATTAATTGGTGGTGTGAAAGTAATCAGCACGGAATTCCATGGGATGCTGGCAGCAATCCCTACAATGATATCAAACATGTATTTTAGATGATTCTGGAGAATGCGACATATATTTTTGTCAAAGGTTTAGAGAACAAAAATGGCTTCCGAGTTACATTGGGTTTTCTATCCCAATAATTGGTGTAGCTGACGTTGGGTGCCCTCCTCTTAGCACATTGACTGCATAGATTATTACAGCATGTAGTCATTATTATTTACGTGCACGTAATTTTAATTGCGCAAACGTAAATGTTGAAAAATTGTGGGGGTGGTATATTTATCGCTATGGCTCTGCTCCATCTCAAGGCTCATCCACTATGCTGTATTATCAAATGGAAGATTTTTCAAAAATGAGGGATGAAGATATTCAATGTCTTCCTCACAATTTCTTCTGCCAATATTTATGGAAATGTTCTGAAGAGACATTGAAAAGACTTCCTGAAAAAATACAAAATAAGAGTGACTCCAGAAGGATATTTTTAGAACATTAAAAATCATTAACGTGTTCAATATCTAATCAAGTATTTACAGGGTGACAAATGGAAAGTTCCCTAAAGTATACTCACATGTTTTCCCTTCCTAATGAGACCCGGAAAGTTAGGCCCATTAGATATATACTAGAGTGTTGTCAGTTTCTATTGAGATGCTACAAGAAGCACTACGTGTACTTTAAAATGAGTAACCTTACAAACGAAGAAAAAGTATATCTTATCAAGTGCTTTTATACTAGAGGTAAAAACTATACTGAAGCATATAAGGCTTTCGTACCAAATTTGGAAGTAAAAAAGTAGCCAGTCAAAACACCCTCAGAAGGTAAGTATAAAAGAAAAATTATCTGACTTCATCGTATAACCTCACTTTTGACTAAAACTTTCAAGTATTTATTACTTTCTTTCCCAGATTAATTGATAATTTCATTAAGTATTATACTCTTGAGGACCGTCGTCAGGATCTTCCTGGTCCATCACACTCAGTTACAACAGAAGATACGATTGCCAAGATCGAAGAACATTTCAAGAATAATCCAACGGATTCGATACGAAAAGCAGCGGCAACTTTGAAACTGAACCGAGAGACACTGAGATTAATATTGAAGCATTTCCTCAAGGTGCACCCTTACAAAATTACAATCCATCAGTTGCTCACAGAAGATTCCAAAAACAAAAGAATTGAGTTTTGTAAAATTATGAAACAGAAATTTGAAAATGATGAGATCGGCATTAATCACATAATCTTCACAGACGCAGCTCACTTTTATTTGAATGGATATGTAAATAAACAAAATTACCGTTTTTGGGGTCGCGAAAATCCACAGTCATCTGAGGCAAAGTCTTTACACCCTGTTAAAGTGACTGTTTGGGCAGCTATTTCAATCAAAACAATACACTTAGAATTCATAGAAGGGACCGTTACAGGCAATAGTTATCGAGAAATGCCACAAACTAAATTTTTCCCTTTGGCTGAAAGAAGAGAATTGGTTAAGAACTATTATTTTATGCAAGATGGTGCTACACCGCATAGAACTAAGGACCTATTTGAAGCTATTTATGAAGTATATTGTGATCGCGTCATCGGATTAGGATACCTTAAGTGTGCGCATGGAGGTATGGAATGGCCCCCTTATTCACCCGATTTGAACCCGTGTGACTTCTTCTTATGGGGCTTCCTGAACGATAATGTTTATGCGGAAAAGCACGAGACCAAAGATGATTCGAAAAAAGCCATCAGAGACGGAATCTCTGGTATTTCTCCATCTCAGATTGAACAAGTTTTTCATAGTTTCCGAAAACGGCTTGATTATTTAGCAAATTCGATTGAAGATCACTTCGAAAATATTTACCATTAATAGTTATCTCCCGGCCCAATTTGTCAATTTTTTTCAAATCTCAATAAGTATCTATTAGAAGTGTCTGATTCAACTAACATTAATTCCNTATAAAAGAAAAATTATCTGACTTCATCGTATAACCTCACTTTTGACTAAAACTTTCAAGTATTTATTACTTTCTTTCCCAGATTAATTGATAATTTCATTAAGTATTATACTCTTGAGGACCGTCGTCAGGATCTTCCTGGTCCATCACACTCAGTTACAACAGAAGATACGATTGCCAAGATCGAAGAACATTTCAAGAATAATCCAACGGATTCGATACGAAAAGCAGCGGCAACTTTGAAACTGAACCGAGAGACACTGAGATTAATATTGAAGCATTTCCTCAAGGTGCACCCTTACAAAATTACAATCCATCAGTTGCTCACAGAAGATTCCAAAAACAAAAGAATTGAGTTTTGTAAAATTATGAAACAGAAATTTGAAAATGATGAGATCGGCATTAATCACATAATCTTCACAGACGCAGCTCACTTTTATTTGAATGGATATGTAAATAAACAAAATTACCGTTTTTGGGGTCGCGAAAATCCACAGTCATCTGAGGCAAAGTCTTTACACCCTGTTAAAGTGACTGTTTGGGCAGCTATTTCAATCAAAACAATACACTTAGAATTCATAGAAGGGACCGTTACAGGCAATAGTTATCGAGAAATGCCACAAACTAAATTTTTCCCTTTGGCTGAAAGAAGAGAATTGGTTAAGAACTATTATTTTATGCAAGATGGTGCTACACCGCATAGAACTAAGGACCTATTTGAAGCTATTTATGAAGTATATTGTGATCGCGTCATCGGATTAGGATACCTTAAGTGTGCGCATGGAGGTATGGAATGGCCCCCTTATTCACCCGATTTGAACCCGTGTGACTTCTTCTTATGGGGCTTCCTGAACGATAATGTTTATGCGGAAAAGCACGAGACCAAAGATGATTCGAAAAAAGCCATCAGAGACGGAATCTCTGGTATTTCTCCATCTCAGATTGAACAAGTTTTTCATAGTTTCCGAAAACGGCTTGATTATTTAGCAAATTCGATTGAAGATCACTTCGAAAATATTTACCATTAATAGTTATCTCCCGGCCCAATTTGTCAATTTTTTTCAAATCTCAATAAGTATCTATTAGAAGTGTCTGATTCAACTAACATTAATTCCAAATAAAAATGACATCTTTACTCAATTCATATCTATTTTTCTTTTTTTTTCCTGGTACTCATTTCCAAGTTATAAACGATTAATTTAGGCAACTTCCTAATTGTCACCCGGTACAATGATATCGTGACTGTTTCATGAAAGAAAAAAAAAACCATTTGTATAATGAAAGTAATGGGAAAAAATGAAGAATATTTATGAGAAATAAATATAATTGTATCTTATATACCATGTGTTGATAATTTTTTAGAAGTTGAAAATCTCCTATATCCTTTTCTCATTGAAACACAAAATCTAAGCTGAGCAGTTTTCACCACTCATTCTCTTTATCATTCTTCTTAGTTAGCCGAGAGGAGTGCGATTCAGCATCTTCCATGTTTCATGAGAAATTTTCGCTCCCTCGTGGGCTCCATCAAAAAAGACAAAAATGAGTAGTCGAAGAAGAAGGGGTAGGGGCTGAATACACCGGTTATATGTATGACAGAATTATGGGAAGAGGACTCATTTAAAAACACCATTTTCATCGGTGACAATAAAGTTTTACTTATTAATTAAAGTGACATCCAGAAGTGAAGCCAATAACAACTGATTGGTTTTGATGGTTCTTTCATTCGTTCTCATAGAATTTTTTTCATAAAATTTGTTCAAAGAATAATTTTTCTAACATGAAAAAGGACAAAAAAAATGTGTGAATTTGTGGAATGTATTCGTGCGCCATTGGAATGGTCGATTTTATCAAGTGAAAAGTTGAGAGATTTGAGTGTTTCTCTTGGTTACATCCATCAAACAAGTTATATAGATATTTCACTGACAATCAACGGCATTACCGCTGCATATCAAAGATCACAAAATGGTGATGTGTTTTATATACCATCCGTACCAACGTTTGATGGAGTGACGCCTTCTATGGTGATCCAGTGTCAGCAATATCCACCATCTGAAGTATTCAATCTACGGGAGCAAGGGGAGGCGCACGGAAACGGACTACTTTTACCCTCAGAACAACCTCAGACATCAGCATACGATCCCTTTCTACCTCAACAAGAGTCTCCTTTGGATCTATCGGTTCGTTCATCAAGATTCTTCCACAACAATGAGAGAATCCAATCGCAATATATAATCGCATAATCGTATATATAATCGCAAAATATCTGCGAACTTGCGTTATCATCATCACACACTGAATAAGGCTGTCCTTCTTGTTATCAAGCAAAGATTTGTCGAGAAAGTGCGAGGACTACAAAGCGGTCCCTAGAGAAGCGGTTGCGGTGAGTGGTGAACAATTCGGTCTTTCACTCCGATCCCAATCGTTGGTTCGATCCACCAGCGCCTGCGCCCGACAAGATACCTTCAGTCAAACAAGTTGAGGAATTCTGGGGGGGGACTGTACAGTCAAATTCCTCATCTCATGATGGAGACTCCAGCCATTAAGGAGTTTCACACGTTCTGTCAAGGACATCGTCGGCAGTGTGCGGAATTCACCCCAGTTACTCAGGAGGAAATTCAAGTTGCGCTACGGGATATGAAGAATTATGCCGCGCCGGGTCTAGATGGTATCAATGCCTTTTGGTGGAAGAGGTTTACCTCTGTACATAGCCATCTAGCCCGGATATTTACCTCGTTCATCGATGGTAGTGCCTCGCTTCCTGAGTGGTTGGTGGCGGGGAGAACTGTGCTGCTTCCGAAGACGGGAGACCTGTCTTAGCTGGTGAATTATCGGCCAATCACGTGTCTCAATACGCTGTACAAGCTCTTCACAGGGGTTTTGAACGAGCGTATCTTGCATGGCATACAACCAGTATGGCAGCAGATTTACGAACAGCGTGGGGCAAAGCGGTCGCTGTCGGGTTGCAAAGAGAGTCTACTCGTCGATCGCTGTGTATTGCGCGATTCGATGCAGTATCATCGAAACTTGTCAGTGGCCTGGATCGACTATCGTAAGGCATTTGATACCGTAAGCCATCAGCTCATCTTTCTGCTGTTGGAGTGTCTTGCGGTAGAGGACAATATAGTGAGATGCCTTCGAGATCTTGCACCGCTTTGGAGGACGCGCTTCACTATAACATCTGGTGGAGGTCGGCTGACTTCAGAGTTTTTGCAATTCAAGAGAAGAGTCTTTCAAGATGATACCTTGAGTTTCCTCTTGTTCTGCATCTCGCTGATGCCCCTTTCTGTTGCTTTACGTGGTGTTCGTGGATACCAAGCTAGGAGACCTGGCGACAGTAGGCATCAGGTAAGCCATATATTTTAAATTATTTGCCTCAGGAGAGCGGCAGCTCAAGTTGCAGCTTGATGTTCTTGCGGTGTACTCTCGAGCAGTCGGTCTGAGTTTCGGGTTGAACAATTGCGCAGTTTTCCACATGAAGAGGGGGGAGGTTGGGGATGGAATAGGGGATCTCCAGTTGGTGGATGGAAGCGTCATCGGACATCTTGGCGCCGAGGAGTCTTATAGGTATCTTGGCTTCAATCAGCGATCCGTGGTGGAGGTTGAGGCAGTCAAAAAGACTCTTTGTGAGGAGTATCGTCGGCGGCTTCGGACAGTCTGGAAGTCCGAACTTTCCGGAAAGAACAAAGTAGCCACGACAAACATGTTCGCTGTTCCAGTTCTTCTGTATACCCTTGGAGTACTCAAATGAAGAGGAGATGAGCTGAAATAGTTGGACCGTGATACTCGTAAGCTCATGAACATCCATCGGAGTCTGCATCCACGGTCTTTGTGTCCGCAATTGTACATCCCGCGAGACAGTGGAGGACGTGGGCTTCGCAGCTTGGATTCGCTCCATGAGCGCCTGGCCCTTGGCTTGGCCTGTGACGCGAGGTGTAAGATTTACTGGAACCTCTCGTTCACAACCATTAGGCCTATCGCTGCGACGAAGCCTGACATCGGCCTCTTTAATTTTAATTACAAAATTGTCTATGTCATCGAGTTCTCGGGTCCTGCCGAGAGCAATATTTCAATGAAGGAAGAGAAGAAGTGGTTCAAATACCAACCATTCTTGTTTGAGCTACGTAAGCTGAACCGTGGGTTTAGGGTCAAGTTGATTGTCCTCATTATTGGTTCTCTCGGCGGAATGGAACACTCCTTCGTATCTCCGCTTAAAGTGATCCCAGCATGTAGACGGACTGCCTCGATATTGGCTGGCCAAAGGCTGTCATACTTGGGTCCCTCCGGCTGCTTAGGCAGCATGATTCCGGACTACAGTAGGGCTCACCGTCTGATTAGAGGCAGCACTGCTGCAGAGCGATTAGGAAAAGAATATATTGCTTCGCTTACTAGGCGGCCTCCGAGGTGAGGTCGGAGCACTCGAGGGCCGCTCAGTGATCTCTTTACAGAGTAAAAATATAATAATAATAATAATAAATATTGAAAAAAAATGATTGACACACATCCAGATCAGAGAGAGTGAGCGAATTTTTCGTGCTCCTCTTAATTAAAGCGAAAGAATAAAACGGTTACTTTTAAATAAAGAGATAAAAAGGGAAAGAGAAGATATCGGCATATCAGGATCCTAACTTTCTTCGGGCCGGTAAGGCTCAAAGAGAAAAATAAATATAAAAAAATTCCGAGAAAACCAAATAAAAAGGAAAAGAGAGGTGACCTGACCTATCGGTAACCAGCAACGAAACTGAGACCCTTCTTTGGAACCATAAGCCCCGGAAAAACTATCGTACCTACCGTCAAAGGACATGCTTGCCCCTTACCTACAGCATCCGTGAGTTATTAAATATTTGTGATTTAGATTCTGTCAATGAAAACACGTAAATTGTCTCTGTATGGAGATATGGTGATAAGAATTTTTTATAAATTTTTTGTAGATAAATATTAATAAATTGATCTGATGAGAAGTGGATATACCACTCGAAACATTGGCAAACAGTGAAGATTTGTGTTTTTACTTGAATTGGAGAGTAAAATCGCTGAGAACCGCAAAATGGCCTGGAGGAGTAGGAGAATTATTTGTAATTATACTGACGTTTGGAAAAATCATTCGGTTGATATTTGGACTCCATTGAACAGTTACGAAAGGTCACTTTATAGTCTCACTGAACCAAGTCACGGATTTTTAACCTGTCCAAATTTTAATGTAATACTAAATCTTACCAGTAACGGTAAAGTATCTTTGGGGCAAGACTGCATTTTGGAAGTCGGTAATTTAACTGTACAAATGGATAACTATGGAAATTCAACTTCCGTGAATAATGATTTAATACCTTCACATTATCCAAATTTATCTGGAATATTTCCCGAGATCCAATATCTCACATCCGAAAGGATTTGGAAGTACTCCTCCGAATTAAGGAACCTCGTTGCTATATCTCGGAAAATGTTTCCAAACATAATTAAACAAAATAGAGAGGTTCCTCCAGAATATTCCATGAGAACGTGGATACCAATGATACGCATTTTTCTGAGTTTGACAATAGCCTTATATGTAATTAGTAGTTGTGCATTGTGTGTGGGGGCTCGGGAAGAGATTGAAACTAAAGAAGATCCACCAGACAATCTTGTAACAAGTGGGGCATATGCACCCAATGATTCCGCTTTTCGAGGGGTGAGGGTGCAACTGAGGGTGCTTATTCACATCCACCTCTTCCCAAGCTTGTAAATCCTTATATGAGAAAACAGTTTAAATAACCACAAGACGAAGCTGGCACATCTTTATAAAATTATTATCTATCGTTCTCTTTGTATGTGTGTGTTTGTTTTCTTTTTTTCGAGGTCTTGGGGCAAATGTACCTAACCGCGCGATAGTGGACAGTAACATGACGGTTACTGCCACCTTGTGTGGGGCCCTCACCCACTAAACCACTTGACCTCGGAAATTCGTCGACCCTACTTTCCCTCGCGGCACCACCGTTAAGTATTACTTCGCGAGGGAGGTCTCAGCTATTCGCTCTTCCTCATTTTCTACCTAATGTACGTCCCCCTACCCTACTAAGATGTTGTGCGTGGGTAGGAGGTTCTAATAGGTTCTCCGTCTATCCTGCAGCTCTGCGCTCGCGTTCCTCTCTTCTGAGCTCCTTCATGACTTCTGCCGCGAAGTTCGGCGTTGCGTCCCAAGCTGCCTGCGATGATAGCATAGCTTCCACCAGGTTCTCAGGCAAGACTTCCCTTTCCAGGGGTGATTTCCAAGTACGCCGGCTCTGACTGAAAACCGGGGCATTTGAAAAACACATGTTGCGAATCTTCGTCATCTTCTGTGCAGACTGGGCACTTCGGGGAGTCCTCATGTTTGAATTTATGGAGATAAGCCCGAAAGCACCCAGGTCCCGACAGCATCTGTGTGAGATAATAATTGACATCTCCATGATTGCGATTCAGCCAGATATTCACCCGTGGGATTAGGCGATAAGTCCATCTCCCGTTGTTAGATAAATCCCAATTTAGTTGCCATCGTTACAGACTCTTACGCCTCTCTTCCGTGCTGAGTTCTATTGCGCTCAGTACTTCCGATTTCCTTCGTCGATACGTAGATCTCCGTTCCTCGGCCAGAACTTCTATAGGTAGCATCCCGGCGATGACGCACACTGCGTCCTCGGACACCGTACGGTATGCACTCTCAACTCGCAGAGCACTCAGTCGGTAGACTGGTGCAAACTTCCGCCGTGATTCCTGCAACTGCAGTGCATCAACCCAAATGGCAATACCGTACGTGAGCACCGACATGATCACCGACGACAGTAATGCTCATCTCCTCTGCTTTGGACCACCTATATTCGGCATAAGGCGCAACAAGGTGGCTCTTACTCCAGAGGCCTTGGCAGCCACGTGCTCTGCTTGCTGTTTGAAATTCAGTCGATTTTCGATCATCACTCCTAAATACCGAATGAACGGCTGGGAAGTGAGTTCGTAGTCCCCGACTTGCAGCGTTAAAGTCTCTACTTGTTTCCTGCTTGTGATCAGTACGGCCTCCGTTTTGTGCTCCGCCAACTGTAGGCCTACGGTGTTCATCTAGCGACGAATCACTCTGAAGGTCATGTCGAAAACAAGTTGAATATCCTCTAGATGTTTCCCCACAATGACTACGGCTACATCATCCGCAAATGCCACGTGATTCACATCGCGTGGCAGAGTCAGTTTCAGGAGCCCAACATACATGATGTTCCACAAGAGAGGACCCAACACTGAGCCCTGAGGCACCCCTCCAGTGACTCTGTACTCTTTGGGTCCACACTCCGTATAGTATTTGAGAACTCTTTCAGTGAAATAGCTGTCTACCATCTTCCGCAGGTATTCAGGTACATTGAACTCTACTAGTGCCTTCATGATGTAGTCCCACCTGGCTGAGTTGAAGGCGTTCTCGATGTCCAATGTCGCCACTAGGCAGTACTTCTTTGAGCCCCTGAGCCATCTCGTCCCTGAGATCGCTTCCCTGGCGGTGTTGACGACAAGGTTGATGGCATCGAGCGTGAATCGGCCTCTCCAAAAACCGTACTGGTTTTCGGCTAACAGCGGTTCGATAGCTGCTTCTATTCTCCTATGGACGATGCATTCGAGGATCTTGCCTGCAGTGTCGAACATACAGAGGGGACGGTATGATCACGGTTCGTCCGGCGGCTTTTTCCCCTTCGGGAGCAACACAAGTCTCTGCTGCTTCCATTTGGCAGGGAAGGCGCCCTCCTTGAGGCACTCGTAGTACGCATCCAAGAACAGTTCCGGCTTCGCGCGGATGGTTGATTTCAGCGCAGCATTGGGAACTCCATCCAGCCGAGAAGCCTTGGTGTTGCCCACTCTACTGCATGCCTCCATCAATTCGTCCTCGTTTATTAGGGGAACCATCACATCTTCTCTTCGATCAATAGTACGATGCAGCTCTGGCTGTTGCGGGAACAGCACCGTGACGATTTTCTTCATGAGTTCCGGACACGTCAGCGATAACATCGGCAGACTTTTAAGTCGCGTCATCACGGCCTTGTATGGCCGGCCCCACGTGTCGCTTTCCACTTCTCCAAGGAGCTCATTCCATGATTGCTTCCTGCTGCACTTTATGGCTTTGTTTAGCTTTCGTCTTGCCTTCTTGTATCGCATCTCCAACTTCTCACTCCTCAGCAATATTTGGCTCCTTTGGGCCACCTTGGGACGATCTCCTCGCTGCGTTGCACTCCTTCCGCGAGACGGCGATGGTTGTGTTCCAACAGTAAACTGGTGGGCGCCGATTGCTGGCCTGTTTCCTGGGCATCGTAGTATCGCAGGCTTCAGTCACTCTCCTCATGATATCATCTGTCTTCTCTTTACCGTTTCCGCCACTGATTGGACAGTCATCGCAGGCAACCAGGAATGAGCTCGGATCAAATGTGCTCATTTGCCACAGGAAAGTGCTGCTTCGCGTCCTCGGTCAGTCTGTGCAGGAAGTTTATGAACTCGCCAAACGTCAGACTCGGTGGAGAGTAACAGCTATAAAAGTGGATTCCTTTCAGCTTAGTTACCACGAAATCAGTCTCGTCAGTATTCGCAACACTCTGGAATGGAAACTTGCCACAAGACCAGATAGCGGCCTTGCGACTTTTATCCGTCTCCCAGAGTTGGGTGTCCAGGTGTCTGTATCGCTCCGAGATAATCACCAGATCTATCTTCAGCTCCCGCACCGTCTGCATAAGTAGATCGTGTGCGGCCTCGCAATGGTTGAGGTTGAGCTGAAGTATCCGCATTACCGTTTGTGGTTCATCCTCTGGAGTGCTTCCCTGAAGACAGGGCATCTGCTGCTACCAGCGATATGAGCACAATTCTTCGTTCGGTCTTTCTCGGAACATAAGGACAACGAGCTTCCTTCTCACAGGCAGCAACTTTGTGGCTTCTCCACACTTTGTACAGAGCTTTGCTCGGTCCACGTCACTCTTGCACTTGATGGCGAGATGTCCATAGTGCCAGCACTTGAAGCACTTGACCAGTCTATCCACCCTTCGGATCCGGCAGTTGACCCATCCTATGCGAATCTTACCTCGTTCGCCCAAGACTTTCTTCGCGACCGTTGCCGCCACCGTCACCGATGCCGTTTGGGTACCTCCGAAGGCCTTCCGCAAGGACCTAACGGCGTCCAGGGGAATTTGGCAATCCACCCCAGTTGCGGGTTACAGGGCCTTGAGCACCTCCTCCTTCGTGGTCAGCTCATCAAGATCCTTGATTTCGAGGTCTTCTTCTGGTCCTTTACTAAGGACATCAGCATCATCTCCTAGGAGTTCAGCTATCGCTGTACGTAAGCCCTCAGCTTGGTCTTCTTTGTCCTTTGCCACCATGATCAGCATATCTCTAGTGGTCGTTCTGCGGATCTTGTCAACGCAATTACGAGCCTGCTCAGAGGTTATCTGCTGTTTCATTAGTTTGAGCATCTCTGAGTACTGCTGCTTATCCTTTGGGCGAACAATCAGTGCGTTTGGCCTCGCCGCTGATTTCCCCTGTTTTTTCTGCCTCTCTCTCCTTTTTCGGCGGCTTCTCTGGCAGCCTCGGTTGCTGCCGCTCTCTTCTATTTTTGACCTGCTCCCAGTCTGAGGACTTTGCAGTTGGATTTCCCCTGTCGCTCCGGGCGTGAGCGGCCTCCCGCTCTTCTCTTTTCTTCTTCTTGAGGTCCCTGGAGTCCGTCGGTGGTGATTCTCGCGACTTCCGTTTCGTCCTGGAAGCCTTGGTCGTATCAGAGAGAGCCAAACTCTCATCTTCAAGCTCAGAATCCATCGTCGTCGCGGTGCCTTCAGAAAGCGTTCGCGTTCTCCCTAAGAATAAGGGTACCGACGTCACTGGCAATGGCCTAGTCTGCTCTGTTTACCCGCCTAGCTGCTTGAGCCGTTTGGCAGAGGTGCTGATAGAGTTCACCACCTCTCGACAGTGAGCGTTGATGCTTCTCTTCTCCTTCGTGTAGGTGATCAGGTCGGCTATGAGCTGTTCATGCCAATCCCACATCTTCTTCAATGTGACCTCGTCACTTGGCCCAGTTTTTTGAGCCACGTTGTGCTGCTTCTTATCTTCGTTTTGAGTATTTAGTTTATTATCCATCATGTTCCCACGAGTGCCTAGGGAAGTATAACTGTCCATTCCGAGCAGAGCCCTGGCTGTTGCAGTAAGGCCACTGAATACACCTGGGGTGGGACCTGGTGCCCCAGGGACCACCGTTTGCGACGCCAACTACCCCTGGCGCCTTCCAGAACTCGGCACGGTGAATACCTTGACATTGGGGGGAGGCTGTTGTAGGGAGCCCACCCTGCACGCCTCTTTTGGAGTTGGGCTTCTCTCCCAAGATGTCCTGAGAAGGACAGACCTCGGTTTGAACTGCTTCTTGGTTTGGGTATATCCTTTAAGCCCCTCCACCGTCGACAAGGTCCTGCAGTTCGTAGGAAGGGTGTATGTGTGTGTGTGTGTGTGTGTGTGTGTGTGCGTGTGTGTGTATGTTAAAAAAAGGAAATACTTGCAAAACAAATACATTTTTCTCACTATGTGTGCGTCAGATTGGATGTTTAAAAATACACATCAAGCCTAAACGATATGTAGTTTTGAGTGACTATGCGAAAAAAAGTGTGCTTAAATTAAAATGTGTGAAAAACCATTAGAACTACCTTTTGTAAACACGGAAATTCCAGATATGAACACCGCAACCCTTATTCCTAAACCATTCCATTTCCTTATGCTCTATCGTCACGGACCTCGTTGATGAAAGCAAGGAGGACCTTGCTCATTCTTCATCCCCGGAGGTGTTACGTACCCTGTACGTACGAGGATCATTGGATAATTTTACTATCGATCCTGACTATTTAGGGGGCTTTCACGGGTGACCTAACAGGACGAACAAACATATGCCCGAAAGGTGCTATTTTCGGATACGTTTCAATTATGGAAAAAGCGCCGAAAAATAAACGTGAGTTATGATATGACTATTATCAACGGACGGGATTAAAACGAAGGTAAAAGACTGGTCTTCTCGTATCTTCCTGATAATTGAAGGGGAAACAGATGCGTGACCGTCCTCTTCACAAAATTTGGAAAAATCTACACAAGCCCAGATGGAAAATGTGGAGGCCTAATGTCACCTAATCACCAATCAACGGCCTCCAGGAGGGGATAGGAGAAACATCACAACCAATGCCTCAATAATATCCAAAGAAATCCAATAATTAGGGGGACACTTGGAGAGGACAATGAGGAAAACAGGGGGAAGCTTCTAGAATCATCTATCCCTGATGACCCATTTTTGACTCATTATGAAAAGGGAGCCGCGACGCGGTAAAGTCAGTTCGAAGTTCAACGTCATCAGTTCCAGTCAGAAGCCAGAAGTCTCCAGAATCACTGTTCAAATTCATCCTCCCAGTGTACAGTAGTGGTCCCTTTCATCAGAGCGAGTCAAATGTCTGAGGTACCAAACTTGGTCCATAATATTCCACCATCTCACCAGTTCATCGAGATCGGCCATTTCTTCGACTTTCCAGCCAACTTGAGTGAATCAACTATTGATCAACGACCCATTAGAATAGAATAGAATAGAATAAAAAAAGTGCGGCTGGTCACTTAAAGCGCCCAGAGTCACCTAAATCATACGATCTTTTGTAACTTCCGCCTTAGTTTCGGTCAGTCACACAGCCCCAGCCCTGTGTTTCTCACTAGGCTAATAAGGCTGGTGACAGCCGCTTGTTGTAAGTCCTCTGGTTTCAGGAAAGCCTGGCCCCAGATTTTATAGCGACGGAGTGCTAATAGGGGGCATTCACATAAAATGTGGATGACGCCCTCCTTATCGCCTCCGCACAGTCTGCAGTCTTCTTGTTAACTAACGACCCATTAATCTCTGAGAACTCTTCCGTTGAACACAGCAGAAAGAACAGACTCGACTCGACCACAGAACTTTCCTTCGGATTCCCCTAAACTCGATCAACCAATTGTAAGTATCAATGTCTTTCATTATCCTATTTCTCTACTTTTCTATCTTCCTATTTTTCCTCCGACGGTTTTCACTCTGGGCATATGCGACATTGAGGCACCTTTTAATTGAACAAATTATTTTATTGGTGTAACTGGTCCCTCTCGCCCCTTACGTATGACATTTTTGGAGTATTTTAATACCTTTCCCCGAACATCACGATCCCGACTAATTTTTACTAAAGAGATAATTAAACTCCGGTTTGTCTCATCATCGCAATTACTTCCAGTCGTGACTGGTAACGGTCAGGTAAGAGTCAGGAGGTAGATATTCTTTCTCTCTCACTCTCACTCAAGATACGGTCGTCCGCAACACGGTCTTCAAACGAGTATCACTCATACGTGGAGGCATCGAGTGAACTCCTAGTAATGCACGGGCCGACATAGCAATACGTGCTAATGTCCTCCGGACAGTTTGAAAATGGTAAGAGAATTCGAGCGCAATATTTAGGTACGGAATCCTTACCAGTGCAAATGATGCCAGACTCAAGCACTTGCGAATTACACATATACTAAAAGCCAGAGAAAATGCCGGACATTTGCACGATGAAACATCTGCAGCTAAAACGCCTTCTGCAGATAGAAATGCAAAGAAGCAATGCGTAGTTCTATGTAGCTCCCGAGGCCAAGTGTATCACTATCCCATGCGGTGATAAGGAACCCCGAGATGGCCTAGACTCAGGCACTCTAAACGTACCAAACTTGTATGGAGTCTTCACTGCAGACTTCATTTTTAAGGGTCGAAAGTCATTCGGATTGAAAATAACTTGAAAGGAATGCTTAAAAACATTCAAAACATAGATTTGGATCGAAATTTTTCTGAATTTTCTGAAAATGATGGTCATTTTCTACCCCACCCCTCCTTTATGATGAAAAAGAAAAAAAGAAAATTTACACATCAATGTTGCTCAGTGGACCATTTTTTTAAATCTTTTTTTTTGAAACATCCAGAAAATTTCTGATTGAAATCATATTTGAAACTTGTTCGCTGCCATGATGCTCAACCAAAAAATGATTAAAGAGAGACCCATAGATGAATATAAAATTATATTCAAGCATTCGATGCACATTCAGCCCATTCGACCCTTGTCCTTATAAATTTGGACATATCAGGTTAACCTCCATGAGGCACCTGATGTTTTTCTACAGAAATTAATTAATTATATCTGGAAAATAGGAATTGATCAGCTAGATTGTGACTGCCAAGGGCCCACCTCTCCAACATGTTTTTACTGACGACAGACCGTGTCGCCATCTTTTCCATGTCCTCCTAGCCTCCCTTGAGGTTATTCAAGTCAATTCTCATCACCTTTAGTCGATTCTCTTTGGGAGCGACTCTCTCTGTCTGTTTGGTGTTTGTTTTTTCAATATACGAGAAGCATAGGGAACCCGCAGTCTAAGTATTACATGTCTATGGTGGAGATATGTTGCATAAAACCTATGCGTTCGACAGAGAAACAAAGCGGGGATTGACATAACTCTCTCTGTCCGTTTGGTGATTTTCTTTTCAATATATGAGAGGCACAGGGAACCCGCGGTCGAGGTATTTTATGGCTATGTGGTACCAATATATTTTTTCGTTGCTTGGCTTAGCGACTTTTGTAGGCAGTCCTGCCATTTCAGTAAATAGATTTCTTTTTGCTGATTATCCATTAATGAGGACGATTGATATTTGAACCACTATACTAACAACCATTCACCAAATCTTTTTTTTTAAGTGCAACAACACCTGTTCTCATTGTTTTCTGGTCGAGTTAGGCTACTTCAGATGTCTGAGGGCCGGCCGTGGTGAAATGTATATAGCCCTCTTCTCGTTGTCGTCGGGGTAACAATGAGTTAATAAAAATTCCAAGTCAACCGAATTGGCGTGCGATTGAAGCTGTCAAAAAATTGCATCAAATGACTCTTGGTGATCGTTTTTGGCGAGTTTTTTTGCAAAAATTGATTTTTGTTTTTGGGGTAACTCTACACGTTACTCCTTTTCAATGATTGCAATGCTTACACTCATCCCCTGCTTGCTTGATGTACTTGATTCTAGTGATCACCCACTCGTCTCTCTCGTTCCAGCATCACGATCGCTCCAGTTGTCCTTTTTGCTCGACCCTTATAAGCACTCTTCCTTCCCCCCACGTCTCGAAAGGAACTTTAAATCAGACTAGAATAAGAGGCTAATTAATAAGAATGGACGTTGATCAGTTTTCAATCATAAATGTGAAGCTCTATTGGATCCATATCTCATCAAAATGCTGGGATTCAATTTTTCTGATCAATACCGGATTCATCGGAATTCATTTCGCCACATTGCGTCCAGATATTCTGTGCCAAATCTTATCCGCTTCTAATCGCAAAATCTGATCAAGACATTCTGACTAGCATTGGATCTAAAACTGAGTCATATCCAAGCAACCAGAGATTCTTCCGTTCGATTACTATCTTCATTTCTTCCATTTGATCTTCGTGACCGCTCCATTCGTTTTCCCCACTTGACTTTTACGATTAGTCCACTCATCACTCTCCTTTGATGCTTCTGAGTACTCCAGTCATTCACCACCCTTATCACGTCCATTCATTCCGTCTGATCACTCCACTCGTTCTACGTCTTCAATTTTTACGAGCCAGCTAATTATTGCCTTCGCTTGACCCTTATGATCACAACTGGTTTCTTCGATTTGACGCTTGCGTTGACTGTACTCATCTCTTCCGTTTAATATTTTTGACTTCTCCATTGGTTGCCCTCGCTCAAATCTTGCAAACACATCACTCATCTCTTTCGGTTGACCCTTTACCGGTTACTTCACTTATCTCTCTATCTTCACTTTTGTCATCTCTCCACTCGTCTCTTCCGTATCACCCTTTAGATCTTTTACTTTTTTACCTCGTTTGGTTTTTGTGATCGCTTTTCGCCCGTCAATAAATTTTGGCCATTGAAGGCTTCGATAGACCCCTCCTCATCGATGGCCATGAACCCCAAATATATATGACCGTTCCATGATAACTGCCGTGGATAACCGCGTTTGTATGTAACACATCCATTTCTATACTCCTTTCACGTGTTCACCACTATACCTTATCTGCGTGGCGCACATCGACTATTCACCGTCTGCGTGTGACACACAATAACTGCTTCCGTTCTGCGTGTGCTACTTTGCCTGTGATAAATCAACCACTATTTTCTATCTGTTTATGACACGCCAACTGCTATTCTTCTGGGGCGACTGGCACGCCAACTACAACTGTTCTGCGCGTCACACGCCAATACTCTCCAATTTCTTTTGCATCTGACATGTCAGACTCCTCAATTAATTCGACGTGGGACACGCCAAACGTTCAACATTGTTTTGCGTCCTGCCAATCTCATGCAACCTTTCTGCGAATGAGATGCCAGACATTTGAATCTGATCTACAATATGGAACGCCATGCATCTCTCAGTTCATTGTGCGTGTGATATGCTACATCTTTTATACACAAAACCCCTGAATTCGTTCTGCGTGTGATATAGCAAATCCATTAATTCGGTTTGTCTGTGATACGCCAAACGTCGGAATTCTTTCTGCATGTGACACGCCGAATCCTTTTAGCAGGGCGCGTGACGCCGAACTGTTCCAATTCGTTCTGAGTAAGATACGCCAGCCCGTTGAATTACTTCTGCTCCTGAAGTGCCGACCCATTAAATTTCATCGACGTTTGCCTGTGACGAACTGCTAATTTTTCTCTTCATATGATAAGCCGAATCTTCAAGTTTCTCGTACAGTGAAACGCCGGACATTCCAATCTTTTCGGCATGTGAGCCGCCAAATCTCTCAATTCATTTTGCGTGCGGCACGCCTCTATCTGGTACGGCTCTGTATGGTTGATTCCACAATGGACGCACCACGAAACGTACTTAACGCGTGAAACAATCGCTCAACTATTTTTCAATTATTGATAACGATTACAAGCGTTACGTGCATGCAGCATTGCATTGATTGACATAACGCTAAGCCACGGTCCGTATGATACGCCTGCATTTGTATGCCAGGTGTACGCCGACATGTGGCATGGACAGTGCACATAGCCGCGTCCTAATAATATAGTTACATTATTGGAAAAAAGGGAAGCGTACTTACTTTGTGTATAGTTACGCGGTAGCTTTCGGCTTGGTGTTTTGAACAATAGGATTCAAAATATTTTCTTGGCTGATACGCTATTACATATGCTGATGTCTTTTCAATCAACTTGGAAGAGAGTTGAAATAGCATGATTGCTTATCAAGTTATACAATGGCATGATGAGCTATTCTTGGCAGAATATCTATCTCTATTAAACTCAGGCATTGAGCTATTATGTTGAATACTTGTTCACATTCATGCCTGGTTCCGACTAACTGCTAAGGTAGACTGGGTTAAAGTCTGCCTAAATTCTGATTTAATCCTGATTAAATCCTCGCTAAACCGCGACTAAAACTTGATTAAATCTCGATTTAAACCCGACTGAAACTCAATTCGAAACAAATAGTTTAAACCGTGTCGAATGCATATGGTCCTCCTTCCGGGTAATCATCGGAGGCAGAAACGACTTGGAAAAAGATCGATACTATAAGTCAGTATGTGATACTTACCGTGCTATGTAATCATTACTGTAAGCGATGGAAAATGTCGTGAACCAAGACGAAACAATGAGTAGAAAGACTGTTACAGCAACAAATTTGAGATACTTCATGGATACCAGCAGGAGTAGTATACCGAGTACGTAAAACTGTGTGTCATTCGCCATATACCAGCTCCACAGCATGCACTGTTGGAAAAGTGAATATCAAATTATTACATTGCAGTGAAAACTTGTGGTAAATTTTCTTTGATTCCATTCTTCAATTCAATGTTTCAACAGTTTCTGCAGCATTGAGTTCGATTTTGAACCTCCATTAAATTCAAAATAGTTTCAACGTTGATAGAGGCCTGTTAATTAACTATTAGCTATAGAGTCCGAAGGCCAATCTACGTACTAGTAATACTTGCGTCTTAATCAAATAAATGTAGCATTTGTCGTTGCTTTTTTATTCACTGAATTATACATCAGGGTAATGTACCAGACCACGGTCATATGTTTGAGCTTGAAAATGAAGTGATGTCAATGGTGATATGCATGGAATTAATTGAGTTTCAACAGATTTAGGACGGGTTCATTCAAGTTCTTTTCACGTTAATTTTCGTTCAGCTGAAAGATGATTAAACCAAATCTCGCATAGAACGCACTTAATCCCACTCCAATTTTTACAAAAAACAAACAAATCAGGGTTCTTCGTGCAAACCTAAACATGGATTTTCAAACTGATATTAGACGAAAATTGTATTGTGAGAAGGGGACAAACGTACATGAAGAAACTTTTTTTTTATCGTTATTTTACATCGCTTCGACCGGGTTAGATTATACTGCGATGATGATCAACACGTGAAATGGTCAGATCGCACCACTCTACTCGGCCGGGATTTGAACTTGGAACCTTTCGTATGTGAGGCAATAAACTTACCCACTGCGCCAAGCCACCGGGGTCATGAGGAAACCGTCCGTAAGGGAGAAAACTCCGCTCCTAGAACGTTGGTTTTGGTTTCGAGTGAGAGCTGTTTTTCTTGTAGCAACTTAATAGTATTGCATTCACATTTCTTCGAGAAATGCATTCATTTTTGAAGGAGTTTTTATTCGGAAGATCCAAGTTTTTTTTAGGAATCAATAATTGTATCCATGCTTTTATTCAATCACTAGGTGGAATGCGCGCTGCACAGACTATCGCTATATGTCGCTTTTTTCAATTCAAATTCCTCTGATTTTTACATTCTACAACAACCAATACCCTTTGAAATGGTAGATGAATCGTTTCATTCACTTGATCAACAGTTGTATTATAGAAAAATCCAAGCAAACTGAAATTAAATAATTTAAACTATTCTCACCAAGCCATAAGAGATCTCTTCAGATTTGAACGGACAACGAACAAATCTTGTCATTAGACGGAGGAACATCGATATTTTTAATACGTGACATACAACAATCGCTATATTATCCCTTATAGCAATTGATCTATTTGATGGAATAGATAATGAGATCTCAATTTGAAGAACTCGTTGAGACCTTGAAGTCGACCTATGATATATCCGTGCTAATCAAGTCTGGAGCTTTAATATATAGCAAAGTCTATCATTTTGGAGCTGTAATGTTATGCCCCAGATTTGGTCAATTGCGTTATTGTTTAATATATGGACATACAGCATTGTTAGCGTAACACTTGCCAGCGTAACTGGATTATGCTGATCAAGTGATGAAATGTAAACAAGCAATGTATTATTTAAGACACGATTGGGTCTACACAGAACAGACCTGAATTGGACTCCGACGCGTACAAAAGTCGTAAACTCTTTGTAATCAGTCAGATGACACAGTAATTATAATCATGTAATAAATTCTCATATTTAAATACCGATAAACCATTGGTAGGATTTATCCCTTTAAGCCTAGAACCTACTATAATTATAAATACCCCCCACGCTGGGTACAACATTTGGTGGCAGAGGTGTTCGGCTACAGTAATAAGGTATTTAAATTTTCACGTCGACGTACTGAGTGACGTTCGCATTAAATTCTGAAATCTACGTACGGAGCGACGTAGTATTGAAACCAAGTCTACGTAGGGAACGACGTTGCATTTTTTCGGGTGTCACTGACCAATGGTGCAGTGGTCAGGCAACACGTGTCAGCAAATAGCTGAGCGGCCGATGGACTTCGGATTGCAGGGTTTCAGTGAGTCAACTTGAGGATACCATTGATATACCTGGGCTACTCGGAGAAGTAAGCATTCAATGAACTACTTGGAGGAGTAGATATCGCGGCTACTTGGAGGAGTAAGCATTGAACAAGCTACCTGGATTAGTAGACAATATTGCAGGTTTTAGGTGGGTCATTGTAACGTGACTCGGGGATACCTGGGCTACTTGGAGCAATGGATAGTAAATAACGGAAAAGGCTAATGAGTTTTGAGGGTAGATCTGGACACGTAAGTCGAGATAATTTTCCATTACTTAAATCAAACTCGCTGGACTCAGTGGTGCCAGGAGCCGGAGAGGAACTTGCGGGAATATTGCAGGAAGTTACCTTCAGAGCAAGGCGGAATTTGACAGATCGGGATTGGTCTGGGGAAAATATACCACGAGTAAGGCAGCAACGGATGGCAGAAGCACTTGGTGATTTTGGAGCGAATTTGCGGAGACATTATTCATTTAATTCGGACGATAGTTTATCTGACGTAGATATGAATTCACCTCACGGATTAAGAGATGCCGTTAGTGCTGAGATAGAACGTATGCGGAGAAATTTCGAAAGACGACACGGAGGCAATGACCAAGGCGAGAATTTGGGAGCTGTGAATGGATTAGCGAACAATGTATCACCTGAAAGACCAACGAGACGTCATGATCAGTTAAGGAGAGACTACGACGATTGAGTCGCACAGCACAATAGGTTGTTAGAGCAATTCAATGCAACACTAGATGGTTCGGAAGAAATGCGAGAAATCATCAATGGACGGAACGAAGAAATTGGTGTAGCGCGTGTAGCGGAACAAGCTGCAGAAGCGAGGGCCAGAGGATCAGAAGCAAGAGCTGAAGCAGCTGAAGCAGCAGAAGAAACAGCGAAACGAGCTGAAAGAGGGGAAGACCGGGCCTGGCTGCGGAATCGGCGACGTACTAATTTTGGTGAGGATGATTACAACATCGACGTTACTTGAAAAATTATCAAGGAGTTTGACAGTAACGACCCAACAAAACTGGAGGGGTTTTTGCGAAATTGCAAGTTGGTATTTTCCCGTGTACGAGAACGAGATCATCCATATGTATTGGAACTGATTTTAACCAATAAATTGACGGATCGTGCTATGCGGGACATGAAATACAAGGAAATCCAAACAATGGAACAATTGGAGACAGAGTTGGAGGCTCTGTATGGTACGAAAAAATCCATAGATTCGTTACAAATGGAGTTATCCCCTTTGAGACAACGAGAAGGAGAATCTGTAAGCTGCTATGGTTCAAGGACTGAGAGTATTACAGCGGAATTGGTGGACGAGTTATCGAAAACCAAGGAGACACTAGCTGAGAAACGAACGGTGGAGGATGCCATTAGACAGCTAGCAAAAGCAAGTTTCGAGACTGGATTACGTGGACAGCTACAAGTGCTTGTAAGGGCCAGGGCTTTCAAAACACTGCATGAATCAGTCATTGGAGCTATTGATTTAGCTAAAACATCGAATTTTCAATCAGGAAAGCCAAGAATTTTTGATAGGTAGAGGGTAGAGAAAACTTGTTACAGGTGCAACTTGGCTGGTCATTTTTCAAGAGACTGTCTCACTCGCGAGGGTTCCACAAGGCTTCCTCGAGGAGAGGGGAAGAGAACATCGGTAATACCGTTTGGAGCTGTTTGCAAATACTGCAAATATTCGGGTCATGAGGCAGTGGATTGTCATAAGCTGAGAAATAATCTGGGACTGTCAGACGATCAGGCGATTCTTGTGGGAAAGAAAGAATCAGGCACTGCGAAACCACGCAATTTTGCAGGAAGTAATGAGAGCTTAAAACTGCCAGTAGGAGCATTCCAGATTTGTTGAAAATTTATTCTTATTAGTGAATTGATTTAGAGAGAGAAATTCAATTTTAATTGTTAAAATTTTGTTATCGTTGATAACAAATTTTTTATTTTAAAAGGGGAAGAATGTTATGCCCCAGATTTGGTCAATTGCGTTATTGTTTAATATGTGGATATACAGCATTGTCAGCGTGACACTTGCCAGCGTAACTGGATTATGCTGATCAAGTGATGAAATGTAAACAAGCAATGTATTATTTAAAAGACGATTGGGTCTACACAGAACAGACCTGAATTGGACTCCGACGCGTACAAAAGTCGTAAACTCTTTGTAATCAATCAGATAGCACAGTAATTATAATCATGTAATAAATTCTCTTATTTAAATACCGATAAACCATTGGTGGGATTTATCCCTTTAAGCCTAGAACCTACTATAATTATAAATACCCCCCACGCTGGGTACAACAGTAACATAACGTAAAAAATAGTGTTCACGATTGCCTTTCGAATCTAAATTGTTATTTGTTTTGCCGCGAATTGTTAATGACAAGGTGAAGGGATTGGGAGAACTAATTGAACACCAATTAACAAAAACAATATTTAATTCCACAATTCAATTTATATATGTTGGAGAAGCAAAGATTGCTTCACTGCGCATGTGCGAATTGTGACGTCAGGTCACGTGATATGTTTTATCGCTCTCCATCGTGATATAGCCGTTGTGTGCGAGGACACGTTTATTCTGCTCCGAAATGTATCGTAAGTTATTAGATACTGAATAAATAGAATCATTGTTATTTTTATGAGAAAAGTGTATGTTATTATTTATTGCCCTTTGCTAAGAGGTTATGGGTTCAGGTGGCATAGTAAAAAGTGAAATATCAAGAGACAAAAATTTGCGATATGTAGTGGTGCATAGCGTCCAAGTAGGAAGACCGTTGGGCTTGCTAGTGTGAGACAGTGAGAGACAGTGGGTTAGTGGAGCATTCGAGAAGACCAATGCTGGTGTATTCGGACAGAGAGAGAGAGGGAAAGTGGACAGTTTAAGCGTGTACCTGAGAGAAGTGCATTAGTGAAAATGAGTAACGGTGGAGCAAGTATATCAATCGAGCCATTGCAAAAAGACAATTATGATACGTGGAAGATGCAGATGGAGGCGGTTTTATTGAAACATGATTTATTTGAGTATGTAGATGGTACGAGGATGAGGCCAACGACTGGAGAACCAGCTGATTGGGATAAAAAGAATAGTAAGGCTAAGACTGATATTATATTGGCAGTGAGTCGACAAGAGATGGAACAGTTAAAGGGAACAGTAACAGCACGTGAAGTTTGGCTCAAATTGGAGAAAGTTCACCAGTCGAGTGGGCCTGTTCGTAAAGCCACATTATTGAAAAAGATAACGCAAACAAAGATAAAGGAAGGAGATGATGCTTATGATTTTCTCGGGAGTTATTTTGATGCAGTAGATAAATTGGAGGAGATAGAACTCAAGATAAATGAAGATTTATTGTCAATTTTGTTATTATATAGTTTGCCGGATTCTTATGGAAATTTTAGGTGTGCAATAGAATCTCGTGACGAGTTGCCCAAGCCTGAGGTTTTGAAAGTCAAAATATTACAGGAAGCAGAATCTGGAGAAAACAAATGTGGTGAGTCGGCGCACGACGCAATGTTTGTCAGACAGAAGGGTTTTACGAGTGGTGGTTCTCTCTGAATCCTATGTGCTTTGGTTGTCATCAAGCGCTTCTTGACTTTGACTTGTCTTTCAAGTCAGCATTTGTCGTAAGCAAAACGGCGCCATGTGTTGGAATTTGCTAATTCTCAACCGGATGTACCTTATTGAATGGAAGAAATAATTTTCTATAATTTAATTCAATAAAATCCGAAAATCTTCCAAACACAACAGTCCCCCTAAGGAGGTGGATCATAAGTTCCCTTCTGTCCACCTTCTTACTTGGTCGTCGGTTTTGTTTACGGCAGTATACGAGTGAATATGACACTGACTCGGATTTCACAACGGTGATTATAAACATATATTTTAACAAATTGATATGGAAATATATTAAAAGTTTGTTTTTCTGTAGATTGCGTCCGTTATGTTGTTATTATATCAATGAGAAATGGAAAGGATATGAGTGAAGAGTCACTCCTGGAGGTTGGCCCGCGTTCCTTCATTTAGTTTTCTCAATTTTCAGGACTGAATTGGCATTTTAACTCTATTAGATTTAGTGGACATGCACTAATGAGTCGCGACCAGCGACAACGTGCATTTGAAGTTAATCCATGCAAATTAGCCTGTACCGGAGAAAAACAAATGGTGGTCAAACCCGTCAGACTTCTCATCGATTGTGATCGTGAAATTCATCTTTTAGGATCGTCAATCTGTAGATAAAGGATGTTGTTAAAAGTGGTGACTTTATTGGTGAAGCCTAATTTTAATGGTCTCTCTCTCTCATTATTTTACCTTTTACGGATTTATATTATTTTAAAGTTAAAATGTAATGCCATACGGTACCAAGGGGAGAAAAATCATGCGAGTATGTGCAATGTATGTTCGTTTTCTTCCATGATTCTGCCCCTCTTGGTGTATACAACAATTTCTCGTTTCTACAGGTGATTTGATTTCTATTCATCTAGTTACCCCATATAAAATGACCCTATGACTGTAACTAATAATCAAACAATTATTTTACCTAAAAAAAAAACAATTGGCCTAATATGCAAAGAATTTTACTTCTATTATTACCGTTTTCTCTAAACAACTGTATTTCAATATTTGGAATTTCGTTTTCGTTTGATTTTACTTATTGATGTGTTATTAATCGATTTCCCAGCGGAAGAATTTATAAGTCCAGTGCAACAGACTCCCTCCTCTTTGGTGATGGTGAGAGCATTGTCCCAAGCGATGGTGCTCTGTTGATTACGACACTCAGCGGGACATCTTCACGACGATCTTCATTGAGGATGGGTTCGGATCGTGTGTGCGTTGTTGGACATGATCTAGTGCGTATGGTACGATTGGCCTCGCTGTCGTAGTTTGTAGGCAACGTCATGGTAAGCGGTTCCATCTGTATTGGCTCTTGAACCTTATATTGAAGTTCAGTTTTTCTCGTAGGTCTCCATTTTACCTGGTGACAGCAATCGATGAACCACGTGATGGAACTTTTTGCGAGTTGTTGATTGCAAAATACGTAACCGAGACCGAGGAATGAAAGGAGACCAATGCCTCCAATGGACCCGAAAGTGATTAGTTTGTATTGATAATCTTCCTGGTGTTGTTGGCCGATTACTTCCAGACGTTGTTCTACCTCATCCAAGCGCATCTCGTAGGCCGCATGGTTTTTCAGCTTTGGAAGTGGATTAATGTGGATGTTGGATAGTGGATTCAATTGGTATCTTTCATGAGCGACTTTTGGACTTAGTTCCTTGATATCCAGGTTTAATGCCGGTAGATAAATCTGGATTTCAGTTGAGGAAATTTTACCAATATGTGAGATTAGATCTGCGGGCGTTTGTAGATGGCAGTCTTGATCTAGTGAGAGAATGCCAGTTCCATTTATTTCTATTTTGCCTAACGTTTTACCTTTGCAATAGAGTTCACCTATTTCTGGTTCCGTAGTGGCAAAAATCCATTTGTTGGTATCTCCAAGATTGCCCCACTCGGTGGCCTGAGTCTTCGTTATCTTGATATCACATATTTTCAATATCTCGATGGAGGATTTGAGAAGTAGCATAACTTCACAGGTTGGCTTTATGGCGGAATTAGATATGGCGAATTTTGGCATACAGATTATTCGGTTGCCTAGAGGTGCACAGCTATCCAGTACTGCTCGATCGAGGAGTGCGTAGTGGTGTCTATCTTCCGTGACGACGATGGAAGGTTTTGCTGGTGTTATGTGCGCCGTGATGATGCCATGGCTGGTTACTTGGGGCCTCTTGCAAGACCTCATGTGATACAACTGAAGTCTTTCTCTGCTTAACAAGGGAAGGGTGATGATAGCGAGGATTTTACCTTGGGTGTGGGCTATCTGGATTGAGCTGATCTTGGACAGGGCTGGATAATCAGTTTTTCCCTTGGGGATCGGGACTTCCAGCACAGGGTGTTCGTTCTGGATCTTCTTAGCTACTTCATGAAGTTGTTCTGGAGTCACGAAGACATGAGGTATTCTTCCATGCTTAGCAGCATCCATACCGTCGATTATTTTTCTTGCGGTTTCAAGTCGAATCTTCATTGCGTTTTCGGCTTCATCAGCAATGGAGCCAAATCTAGTCATCATTTTGAGAGTTAGCACCTCGTCAGCTTGTCTGTTTTCTTCCTGTTGTAGGTCATTGGTCACGTTTCTCAAGGTTATCAGATTTTTGTGGGATTGGTCTATATTATTGATTAATCTCTCAATTTCAGATCGAATGATGTGGGTAGCATTATTCACGATATGCGTAATTTGACTTTGGCTCTGATATAATCTATTGATCCCTTTATTGATATGCTCATAGTCCTTGTTATCCATTACACCGAACAGATCTCGTTGTAATGTGCCTATAAATCCCAGTAGAGGTGCACGACTACTCTTTTCTCTCATCGGATCTTCCTGTTGCTTCAGCATATGTTCAAGGTGTTGATAAAGAGTCTCTGCTTCTTTCTCCATGGCTTGATAGTGGTTTGTCTTTAGAATTCGCTTGCAGTCGTTACCAAGAGCTTCTGAGCATTCACTCCACATTGCTCGGAATAGAGGATGGATTTCATTTTTTATTTTGTTAAAGAAGGCCATGAAGTCGATGGTGGTGATGAGCTGCCATAGTTTCCTTACTATCTGGACATCTTGAAGTTGCTCATAAAATAAACTTGGATTGGTGGGTAGATGTTCTATTTTGACGTTGGCGATTGGTGGCCTTGCACTGGGCCTTCCCCCCGTCGATGGTAGCATCCACAGGAAAAATAGTTGCCACAATCTGATCCTGATTCACTTCTCACTAAATTTTATAAACGTTTTTCCCTTTTTTATTAGAATTCTGCATGGGAAACGACATTTTGTGAGCAAGATTAATCTGGCGCAATTCTAGACTTATTCGGGCGAAGGACAGATCTCTCTCCGTTTTCATCTTCGATAATCAGACTACCTAGACTCGTAATATCTACAATTTCATAAGAAGTTTTGTTATAGTTGTCGAATTTGCCTTTACGAGGTTCTTTCACAATGTCAACGAACTGCCCTACCTGGAAATTTACTGGTCTAGCATCATCATCGTAGTACCTAACTTGATCCAGTTTGCTGATTAAATTAGCTATAAACTCATCATAGCTTTCGAGTGTTCTTTCATCTGGAAACTCTGAAGGAGCACGAGCTTTCTTTCCGAATATCAGCTCGAAAGGGGTAAAACGGGTAGCTGAATGAACCGTCGTGTTGTACGAGAACATCGCGAACGGCAACATAACGGTCCATCATGGTTCGGAGATAGTCAGTTAAGGACTGATGACTCCGCTCCAATGAACCGTTAGTCTGAGGGAGATAGCCAGAAGTTCTGATCTTCTTTACGCGGAAAATCCTAGCAACCTGTTCAAATAGCTTACTCTGGAAACTAGTTGCCTTATCAGACAAGATGGTTTTGGGGGTCCCGTGAACTGCGAAAAGGGTTGAAGCTAGTGTCAATGCTATCGTGCTAGTTTTTAAATTTTTAATTTCGTCAGACTGTCTTGGATTGTTAATATATGAACGTTACCTCGAGATGTTGGGCATAGGGCGCCTACAGTATCTATTGCTACCTGATCGAAGGGTTCAAGTGGAGTTTTCGTAATAACCATACGCTGACATTTTTGACTCGATTGACTTTCATCTGGCGACATGTTTTGCAATGTCTCACAAATTCAGTTACTTGTTGAGTGATGTTAGGCAAATAGAATCTTTCTTTTATCCTGCAGACGGTTTTTACGACGCCCTTATGACCCCCCACGCAACTATTATGGGCTTCCTCAATGATCTTAAGTCGAAAATTCTCGTCTGAAATTTGAATGTTACCATCACATAGGGTGATATCGACTGGATCATTCTCAAAGATTTCTTCTAACAATAATTTGATATCGACTTCATCTGTCCCATCCCTCTGCTTCGAGACGTGAATCGTGGTTAGGCCATAATGTATCATTGCTTCACGTAGATTATTTAAACCTAACTTCACGTCTTGAATTCTGTGTTTACGAAAATGATACTCCTTTATCACGACAGTGAATGTTTTGTATTTCCCCAATGGAGTAATGAACACGTCCTCAACTTTTGGCGTATAATTTCTCAAAGTTTTACCGTCAATTAATCTCGAGGACTAAAGGACTTTGCTATTGGGATCATTAATTCAAAATCTGCGCTTAGAAAATGGACTAAGTTGTCCCGTTTGTAGGTAAGACCGTCTCGAGAATATTCGATTTTAGGATTTTTAGTTCCTACACCCCCTCTCTCGATATCGATGATATCATTTAATGACAATGGGCAATCAATTTCCAAGTCAGAGGATTTGATACTGAGGGTTTTAGGGATTTGGATATTGGGTTGAGGAATTTCGATGATATTATTTCTTTGAGGATCATCGGTATCTGGGTCGTGATTCCTTTGAGGCATCCTGGGTGTAAAGAAACTCAGTATTCTTTTTGCTTTCTCTGTGCTGGACACTCGATTTGGATGATTGACCATTGGACTAGATCTTGCCATTGGTTCATCCCCCCGGTTCGGGGTTGGAGCAAATGATACTCGTTTTTGTTGGATTGGAGCGATGACTGACTTTCTCGTCGAGCCTCCTGGTTTCGTGGGATCTTCCCTACGAAGGTCAATGACTGCACCCCTCTCTTCGTCGTGGTTGATTCCAATATGACACTTCTCGGTTAAGCTACCTATATCTAGCAGATATTGCTGATACAATTCTTCTGCCTGTTTCTTCACCTCTTCATTACTAATATCAGTAGACGTTTCACTGTTTTCCGCATTTTCAAACTTCGATTTATTTATTTTATCTAGAATCGAAAATGATTTCTGTAGCTCTTCAGAGGAATCATGCGGAGTTTCTTCAGATTCGTCAACTCCTGCAATTTCTTCTTTCGCTGAGGGGTCTTGGAGAGGGGGTTCATCGATCAATTCATCTTCTGAATCCGATTCTTGTTCCAGTCTATGGTTGTCCTTCAGCACGATGACTGACGGGTAATCTGGTGGCTCGGGTTCATCAGCGAATACTTCTTCTTCCAGGACTTCTGGCTCTTCTTCGACCTCTTCTGCTTCGAATTTCGAGGTTGAGGGTTCGGGAGATGGTGACGCTGAAGGAAATGTTGGTGCTCGAGGACGAGGGTGTGATAAGATGGAATTAGTCCAGGCTTTAGGAGGTGTAGGAACTGATGACGTACGAGGTTTGGGTTGGGATCGGCTGGGAGTAGGCAGTGTTTTAGGAGGTGTGGGAGAATCCTTCGCTGATTCACTGCTGGGCGGATTCACTGCTGGGCTAGATATTTTCAGACGTCTTGGTGCAAATTTGCTGGGAGTTGACCCTTCAACTTTCTGGTTGGTGGACTTTACTGTCTTGGTTTTTGTACCTAGTGGTCTACCTCTCTTCTTAGGAGCTTCTTTTTGGTGTCTTGAAGAAGCTGTCTCCATTTGTTTTGTTATCCTCGAGTACATCATTATCGAGAAATAGTCGAAATCCTTAGCTTCTTGTTCAGTTTCGGGCGGGTCCACAGGGTTGAAGGCCAAAACTTTTGCAATCTGCTTCGTCTTTTGAGCTTGATAGTGGGGCATGAAGTCAAATCCAGATATTTTGCTTTTGAAGAGTGCTTTCCTCGTGGTTTGATCCAGAGTATCTTGAAGCCATACAACCGCTGAACTCTCGGCATACAAGTCAAAGTGCTGTCCATAAATATATGGTCGAAATTGATTAAGAGCATACACAACTGCCAAGCAATCACGTTCATCTGGTGGATAACGAGTTTCAGCGTTGCCAACTCTTCATTTGGACCTCTTCTCCAGTCGTTTTTCTTCTTAAGCAAATTGAATAAGGGTTTAGCTCTAGGGACATACCATTCTCGGAAGTGGTTGAAGTAATTGCACATTCCGATAAAGCTGCGAAGGTCTCTTTTATCCCTTGGAGCATTGATCTTCATTATCGCATCGACTTTCCTGGGGTCTGGCCTTATTCCATCTTTATTGATTATTTATCCCAGGAAACAGAGTTCGTCACGAAACATTTGAGATTTTTCAACCTCCAGCGTAGCTCCATACTCTGCGATTCTTCGTAGTACTTTCTCAAGCAGCTCCTGATGTTTTTCCCCTCCAGCTGAGTAAATGATGATGTCATCTAAATATACTTGGACACCATCTCCAATTAGGTCATCTAGCATCTCATGCATGGCTTTTTGGAAGACCGCCCCTGCATTTTTCAATCCAAAAGGCATATGCATATATTCGTAATGGCCATTGTGCGTTGAAAATGCTGTTTTCTCTTGGTCATCCGGGTGCATCTTGATCTGATGAAAACCGGTTACTAGATCTAGGGTGGTGAATGTGTCTGAACCCCCGAACTTAGACATCACTGCCCTGGTGTTTGGCATCGGGTATTTGTTAGCAATTGTCTTCTTGTTAAGCGCGTGAAAGTCGACTATCTCTTCATCTCTTCTTCACTTCAGCACCTCCTTCACTTCGACCTCCATCTCTTCTTCACTTCAGCACCAGGCTTCCTAGGAACCATCCACAGAGGTGAATTATACGGCGATACCGACGGAACGATAATCCCGTCCTTCAAGAGTTTTTCTACTTACCTTGATACTTCTTCCTATAAGGATCTCTGGGAATCGATATTGTTTAACAAATACTGGGTTGTTGTCTGTGGTCCTAATTCGACAGACTTTTCCGTCGATTTTTACGATAGGTTCCCCTGGAAGTGTGGATGCTTCTGGGTACTGTTGGATGAGTTTTTCGAGGAGTGGTTGACTTTCGGGGTACTTGATGCACTTACACAGGATTTTTTCAATTTTGTCCACTCTGGTTTCAGCTTTTATTTCGTCTACATTAAGCTCGCTCTCAAAATCAGGCTCTCCAAACAGATTACGCGGGTATTCTAGTTCATCCAGTCCTAAGTCGAATATTAACATTGCTGTAGCCAGTCGTTCTACAATTTGAGCAGGGATTGTCATTCCTATTTCGCCGTCGTTCTCATTTACAATGGTCCCCCAGAACACTCCTTTGTCATCGACTTCAACTTCCCCTTCTTGCAGAATAACGCCTGGTTTCAGCTCCGTTTTCGTAACGTACCCCTTACCTCTTGAGTGACTCTTCGCATAGATTGGAAGACGTTGTTCAGCTCTGGGATCCAGCATTCCCCTCTTACCGGGACTGAGGACTTGGTAAAAATGTATGGGTTTCAAGGGGAGTGATTTCAGAGATAAGGTATTAAGGGGCAGAGAAATTTCGGCCTCTTCCTTGACGAGGAAATGATTACCAATTATTCCAGCGTAGTTATTATTGTTCAAATGATTGAGGACATGAAAATTAGAAGGGATACCCTCAATATTCAGAGTTACTATTCCCAGAATGTATTATTTCCCCCCTGCGACACCAAAGAAGTACCTTGGTGGACAGGGAGCAATATTGAGTTGATCAGCCAAAGCTTCTCTGGTGATCAGGTTCAAACTGACACCCGTATCGATAAGGAACAATTCGCTCTTTCGCGCTAATTTGGGTGAATTGAGGGAAATATACGGTCGTCTACCTGTGGCACAAATTTGTAATTAATCAATTTTTTTCGGGGGAGCTATTTCGAAAGGAAAACTCTTCCCGGAGATAGTTAAAGTATTATTGTAATACGAAATTATTCCCTTTTTCTCTGCTAGCAAGTCCAGCCCTAACATTCCTGTATAACTCCCTGTTGGTGATTCGGTGACAAAGAATTTAAATTCGACACCTCGGATGTCAATGTCAACGAACCCAAGCGTACTTAAAATGCCATCTCCGACTCCGACTATATACATTTTTTTTGATTGATCAACAAAAACGTCCGGTTTTAGAGCTTCGATCCAGATCAAATTCACCTCCCCCCCTGTATCGATTAAAATGTCAGCCTGATTCGATTTAAAATAACAATATCTAAGAGTGGTTACGGGATAGGTGTTAGATGGTTTGTCAAGCCTTATTTTTATTTTTACTTCTTGAACAGATTCCTCACTTGGATTTGGGACTGTCTCAGGTTGCTGCTCACTCCCGATGGTTGGAAGTGAGCAGCCTGCCCGTTTAAAGGCTGGAAATTTTGTGTGGTGGGGGCCTGGATATCCTGTGACTGGGGAGCACGCTGACCAATTGGGTTATTATGAGTGAAATTGGTTTGATTGTTGACTGCCTGATCACTGCAATTGGTTTGGAATTTATTGTTAAATCGTGGATCGTTAATAGAATTAAAGCTCAATGGATTGACATAGCCCTAGCCATTATTATATCCTTGAAAACTGGGGATATTAACCGTGCCATGTGAAGCTTGAGGAATTTTCTGTTTGGTACCAGGGTAATTTCGTACCTGAGGCCCATGATTCTGTTGTTGTGGACATTTGAAAGCGGGGTTTGTTGCCTGGATGCAAAATTGACAAATGCATTCATGTGGTAGCCAACCTTGATTTACCGATTGGCGTTTCATCGCCGCAGCGACGTGAAGATTATCCTGATTCATTGCCACAGTAGAGTAATTACACTGGTCGGTAGATAAGATTGAACAATCATTTTCCAAATACGAGGCATGACAGTTCCAAGAGCATTGAGCAATTTGAACTGTGTCATCACTCTGGGGCATTGACACGAAGAGGACTGAATTCTGCTCAGTGGGCATGCAATGAAAATTATTTTGAGGGTTGGGAGCCATTTGATTCACCAATGACAATTGATCCGTTTGATCCGTTTGATGTTGACATTGATGCATTAATGACGATTGATTGTTAGGTAATATGGGGTAAGTTTCCTGATTGTAAGGCTGACTGACAGGACTATTGGAGGATTGCTGAGAAAAAGATTTATTTGGAAACTGGTAACCAAAATTTTGTTTATTCGCATGAGCATTGGAGAATTGTCTCGACTGACTGGGAAATTGGTTATTGAATTTTGATCTGTTCGTGTCAAAATAAAAATTGTTAGACCGTTCTCTAGGCTGAAAATGAGGATTCTATTGAAAAGCTGAGTTTTGTTGAACATACCCCGATTGCCTTGGATTTGATCCACGTGAAATTGCCAATCTTTGGACTTTTGACATTAATCGATCGCTCTCCACCAATGGCCTTACTACATCGAATGCCTCCTTTAATGTGGTTACATTATTTCTCTTTAGTTCGGCACGATATTTATCCGAAATTACCTCTTCGAATTTTCTCAGTGTGCATTCTTCAAGAACGTCAGCGAGAGTCTCATACTTATCTGGGAACCCGTCTTGCAATGATGCTTTTGCATACTTGATTACGCGCTGTAACTGGAGATTGAAATCATCAGCCTCTTCGTTCTGTCTTGGCCATATTTTCGAAACTAGATTCTCATAATAAGGCTCGCGATAGCGTGCCCGATACTTGTTCCCCATTATATTCAATAACTGAGAGGCGGAATTAGGGACTACTCCATCGAGATGAGCTTTAGCAGGAAATTGGACCTTGTTAATGATAGCATAAATTAAATCGGAGTTATTATCACCTACTCTATTCTTGCATGCTTTGACAGCTGTTTCGAACTCAATAAATTCAAATTCGACATCTGGGTTCCCATAAAATTCAAGGATTGTCGACAGTAGATGTTTGTGTTATGCCCCAAAAGTGGAGCATAATTATCCAACTTATTTCACAATATGCCAATATAAGTGGCACACATTGTGAAATACAAATATAATATTAAGCAATTACTAAACAATTGGGAATATACGTGCAATCATGTATCACGTATATTCGCAATTAAAAGTAAGCCAGTGGAACTTGCATCAGCAGTTTCCACTGGGCTCATTCGCATGGTGTTATCATTACACCATGCAGATATGAGGTAATGACCACGACGTCATGGGCTCTCGATCAAATAAATACTCGAGAGACCATTGTCTCGGGGCCAGTAACTCGATTCTATTGCGGTTCACCTGATACCTTCCGTATCAGTCTGCACACTTGAATGGTATCTAAAAAGTAAGAAATTAAATAAAGAATATTATTATAGTATTCGTTCGCGAGTGTCTTAATCTTCCAAATTATCGAACCCAACCGCTCGGGACTCCAACATTTTGGTGGCAGCGTTATTTAGTTTTGGAAGAGGATGGAGGCCTGATCAACCATCGTCTTATCGCGCAGCGACGAAGAAAAAGTAATATTCACAAATCTTTCCACCCGGGGGAAGACTGGCCGTTTCAACGCTTTCATCGAATTTCATTGGGAAATTGAGATGGCGCCTTCAGGGAGGGATAATGGAAATCAGGAGGATTCTGAGTTCAACTCCCATACCATGTCAGCTCCTGGCGCAAGGAGGGCCTTGTTTGAGACCAGGGGTGAGGAGGGTAACGTTAATAATGTTAACTTACGTCGGGAATTTATTCAGTCTGAACATTCTAGCATGCTAGCTGGGAATCATCGGATGAATGTACAAGCTGAGATTCACCAGCAGCAAAATGAGGTACCACTGGGGGGAGAAGCTGTAGCTGGACAAGGCACGCAGACTGCGCCTGGCCCTGTCAACCCTTCGGTGAGTCACCGTCATCCTGTGCATGTTGAGCCACAGGTAGGCCTCAACGATATTGAGGATTATTCGGGGAGTGAATCAGGGAACCATGATGACTATTCTACACCATCGGGCGCCTTTGCCGGTGGGGGTGGATTCAAGGCAAGTTCAACGCATCATGGCGAAAATGTTCTCCAGGGGTCGAGATTGCGGAATGGTCCAGCCTATGACCGCCTGGTAGGGAGAATTCAGAGTCTCGAGGAGGCAAGGCTCAGGCTCCAGAGGGAAATGGACATCAGGGAGCAAAGGGTCGCCGAGGAGAGACAACGTCGGCTGGAGGCCAAAAAACAGAGGAATGAGTATAGAGTACTCGTAGAAGATGCTTATGAGGAGCAGATGAATCTTCGCAACTGAAGTTCGCATTCGGATCTTTTGGATTTAAAGGGCGCACTATATTTAATAAAAGTCTTTACTGGGGATGGCCCAGATAAATTGGATTGTTTCCTGGATTCCATAGCCAGCGCTAGGAGATTAATTCGTCCAGGGTTGGAAAATCAGCTTTTGGATGGAATTATGGGGAGTAAATTGGAGGGTGCGGCGCATAAACAATTGAAGCATCGCACAGTGAAAACATTCGAGCAATTGAAAAGTGAGTTGGAATCACTTTTTGGGAAGACTCGGAATGTCGTCGGACTACAAGCTGAGTTCAGCAAACTTCAACAGCGCGAGAATGAGGACGTTGGGAAATTCGTCCAACGCACGGAGGAGGTCACGATGGATTATTTAAATGGTCTATTGGGTTTTCATCCGGAGCTCTCGCAGAGGGAAAAGGAAGCAGCTACAAAAGTCTTGGAAACCATGGCAAAATTGGTGTTTGAACAAGGTTTGCGGGGTCAACTACAAATTTTGGTGAGAGCAAATCATTATAAAACGCTCCATGACTCTTGCACTGGCGCAGTAGATCTGGAAAAAACAATTTCTGGAAATACTAAGGGCAAGATTGGAGGGAATTTTGGTCAAAATCGAAATTCTACTGGAGGCAATAAGATGTCCATGGGTCGTCAAATCGTCGGAAGCTGTTACTCTTGCGGTCAAACGGGTCATATGGCTAAAAATTGCAGAAATTCGCAGGGGGAGCAACGGAAATCATTGCCAGTCCCGACGGAACGACGGAGCATTAACGCATTTGGCTCTGTTTGCCACTATTGTAAATATGCAGGTCATGATTATGCTGACTGTCATAAATTGAAGAGGAAACTTGGGCTGCCGGAAACGTCAAAAGTGAGTTTTGGGGCAATGAAACAAGCTACTTCTAGTTTTAATAAATTTACGCCCGCAAATAAACAAAGTAATGCACAAAATAATAATGGTGCAAAGGATAAGAATAGTGCGGAGGGGGGAAATAAAACTCTTCCTCTACCAGTTGGCGCTATTCAGATTATGATGGTGCAGACTGGGGTAACCGGAGAAGGTGTTACCGATAAGCGAATGATAGCTCCAGTGCAACCGTCGGAGATTAAAACGCAAATATTATTGCATGCAGAGGAATTAAAACAACCGACGTTGTTTTTGGCAGATTCAGGGGCGAAGGCATCCCTGATTAAAATCAATAAATTGGCAGAGAAAGCGGAGATAACACCAGGGCAGCGGCTTTTGAGAGGAATTTCCAATCAAGATGTTGCCACATTGGGAGAAGCAATTCTTTATCTCGAAATAGGTGAAGAAATTTTGGGACACAGGTTCCAGGTGGTTCCAGAGAATTTTCCATGTGTTGGAGGAATTTTAGGGGAAGATTTTCTGGGTTCTTCAAGTTTGAAGGTGGAAACAGTTCACGGAGAATCTCTAAAAATTAATGGTCATCGATTTGATTTGTTCGATGACAAAGAGCCTTCAAAATTGGGGGCTAGAATGGAGACGTTGGTTCGAGTACCGACGTGCAGTAAAGGGACAGGGATTGTCTCCAAAATGGAATTAAAAAAGGGCATTTTTATCGGAGAATGCTTGACTGAAGCTATCGATGGTTTCGTAACGGTGTGGGTAATCAACACCAACGATACGGACGAGTTGGTCGACTTGCCATCGGTCGTGTTGCAAGAGCTCGCGACTGAGGTGGATATCATGACGTTGCAGAATTCGTATAAATACGAAGATAAGGATAGAATAAAATTATTGCATGAAAATTTACGCTTCGAACATCTCAACCTAGAAGAACGGGACAGCCTCGTGGGAATTTTGGAGAAATTCAATTCCATTGTGCAGTTGCCGGGGGATGCTCCAGGGGTGACTGATCACCTGGAACACGAAATTCCTTTACAGCCAGGGACTGCTCCAATTAATGTTCGGCCTCACCGATTGCCTCAAGCACAGGAGGGAGAGGTCGATAGGCAGATAAAAGAAATGCTGCGAAATCAAGTGATCCGGCCAAGCAGAAGTCAATGGAATGCGCCACTATTGGTCGTTCCGAAGAAAATGGATGCTTCAGGAAAAATTACATTTCGAGTTGTTGTCGATTTTAGACGGCTGAATGACGTCACTATAGGTGATTCATTTCCATTGCCTAATATTGCCGATATTTTGGATAGATTGGGCAATGCAAAATATTTTTCAACGTTGGACTTAGCATCAGGGTTCCACCAAATTCCTGTGAAGGAGGAGGATAAATGCAAGACTGCATTTTCTACACCGTACGGGCATTACGAGTTCAATCGCCTGCCTTTCGGGGTGAAAGGGGGGCCAGCGACTTTCCAACGATTGATGAATTCTGTGCTAGCTGGAATTCAGGGATTACGTTGTTTCGTGTACTTGGATGACATTGTCATTTTTGGTCCAAGTCTGAACGAACATAATAAGAGGCTGATAGAGGTTTTGAAGCGGCTTAAAGAGACAAATCTGCGACTTCAGCCAGATAAGTGCAATTTTCTCAGAAGAGAAATTGTTTATCTAGGCCATGTAATTACTGCTCAAGGGATTAAGGCTGATCCGAGCAAAATTGAGGCAGTAGAAAATTTTCCAGACCCACAAAATAGGAAACAAATCATGTCTTTTCTTGGTTTAGCCGGGTACTATCGGAAGTTCATAAAGGGTTTTTCGGGAATTGCTAAACCTCTGACTGAGCTTCTGAGAAAAGATGTTTCGTGGACCTGGGGGGATAGGGAGAAAACAGCAGTTAAAATTTTGAAAAAAGCTCTAACAACAGCACCGATCCTTCAATATCCTGATTTTGAGAGGACTTTCATTTTGACGACGGATGCTTCAAAAATGGCCGTAGGCGCTGTACTTTCTCAGGGAGAAATTGGCAAGGATTTGCCGATTGCTTACGCCAGCAGAACCCTAAAACCAGTGAAACAGGGTTGGAGCACGACAGGGAGAGAATTGTATGCTGTTGTTTGGGGGGTTAAACATTTTCGGCCTTATCTTTACGGTCGGAAATTCATCGTTGTGACGGACCACAGACCCTTGAGATGGATCTTCAACGTAAAGGATTTGGAATCGAAATTAATGCGTTGGAGAATAAAATTGGAGGAGTACGACTATGAAGTCATTTACAAGGCCGGAAAATTAAATACCAACGCCGATGCACTTAGTCGTATCAACGTGGTAACCCGAGCCCAGGCGCAATCAGAGACGAACATAGGGGGGAACGCGTTCAACGATGGTGAAATTATCACACCAACTGACGAAGAGATAATGAGTATTCTTCAAGAATACCACGACACGCGGATTGCTGGACATCCCGGGGCAAAACGGATTTATGCGAAATTACGTCAGAGGTACCAATGGAAAGGGATGAAAACAGATGTCGAGAAATTCGTGGCCACGTGTGAGGAATGCCAGTTGAACAAACTGGGAAAAGCAACAAAGGTGCCAATGGTTATTGGAGAGAGTCCAGAGGAGGCCTTTGAAAAATGTGCAATGGACATTGTTGGTCCATTACCGGTCACGGAAGCTGGGAATAAATATATTCTGACTTTTCAAGATGCTTTGACGAAATTTAGCAGGGCAATTCCAATTCCAGACCAAGAAGNGGAAGCTGGGAATAAATATATTCTGACTTTTCAAGATGCTTTGACGGAATTTAGCAGGGCCATTCCAATTCCAGACCAAGAAGCCAATAGAATTGGTCGTGCTTTTGTAGAGAAAATTGTGTGTGAGTATGGCATACCACGAAAACTGCTTACCGACAAAGGCCCAAACTTTGTTGGGGAAATTTTTAAAAATGTGTGCAAATTACTGAGAATAAAGAAAATTCAGACTACAGCGTATCATCCTCAGACAAACGGGATTGTCGAGAGATCTCATCGCACTCTAGCTGAATATTTGAGAAGTTTCATTGTGGATGACCAGACAGATTGGGACACATGGCTGCCATATGCAATGTTCGCATATAATACAACTCCTCATACGGTGACTAAAATGACGCCGTTTGAGCTGATGTTTGGTAGACGTGCTGAATTACCGACAGCCGTCAAACAACCCCCACGTTTGACATACTGCTATGACGATTTTGCACAAGAGCTTCGGGAAAGATTACGAGTAGCACACCAGGAAGCGAAGGAGAAACTCGACGCAGGCAAAGAAAAATCGAAAATTCAGTATGGCAAAGATGCTGACGAAGTGGAATTCTGCGTTGGAGACAAAGTACTGCTGAAAAATAATGTTTTGCGACGGGGACGATCGAAGAAATTATCGCTACCATGGATTGGACCTTACGAAGTTGTCGAGAAAAATTCCGAAGTGAACTATACCATCAGATATGGTAATAAAAAGAAAACGCAAAGAGTTCACGTCAATAGGCTGCGTCCATTTATAGTTGCATGACTATATGGACCCCAGCCTCGGAATAAAATTGAATTTGGACAAATCTCAGAAGGAATAAGGGTTTTTATTTTTGTGGGAACAATAAACTTACAATTTATTTTCATGGAAATAATAAACTCATTATTCGAAGTCGTCGCCCAGGGGTCGTCCAAAATTGAGATCGAGGTAGCGGCAATGCCAGTCCCATCCCAAGTAGAAATTTGGGGGAGCAGAAAAGATGTAATCTCGGCAGTGCGGACACATAGTCTCCGACTGGGTCAGCCATTGAGGTATGTGACAGGGCTGTGGAGCGGGAGTCTCTCCGAAGAGAAGACGGAGGTTGAAGATATCTACTACGTCATCTCCGATAACTGGCAAGTTCCACAGGGCGTTCAGATCCTCCCGTCTACGACTCCTTACACGTGCCACGAAAGCTCGGTATCCATGGTGTACGTATCCATGGCGATATGGATAGGAGTTCACCTGCAACAAACGGGAAATTTGGAGTTAAAACACCAGAATTTAGGAGGAATTTTCGAGGCAATTTTTGGAAGTGGAAATAGACTTACCAAAAAAGAAAACATGAATGCGTCAGTAGCATGGCGACAATACGGATGTCCTCGATATTTTCTGGAGATAGATCTGCCACGAGTAGTGCGACCCCTCAAGATCCAAGTTCGAGGGTTAGACTGCTCTCGTCGAGATGACACGGAAGCCTTAGATGTTGGGGCCGCAGCAGCTGGGGGAAATGAATCGCAGCTATTCCTTGAGGTGTAGGCACGAGGAGGGCAGTCACGGGAGAAGTGTTCTCCAATAATACCACAGTGGAAACAGGCCAATGGACAGTTACGAGCAAAATGTCCGAACTTGTTGCACTTGAAACACCTCTTGAAATCTATTTTTGGAGTTTTCTTGTTGACTTCTTTAATCAAAGTCGCGGAGAGAACTGTGAGAACTTTGAGGCACAACGCACTTTTATTATCGATGGTGCATCGTCGGCAAAGATGGCTGCCATCGGGTGATCGAGAGAGTCCACGTCGTTTGATTCCAACGTGTCGACCAGGTTCAAAAACCTGTGGTTTTGCGAAACTCGCAAAATCAGCGATTTTATTACTCATGCTGGGTAGCATGGTGGCTAAAGTANAGGTTCAAAATCCTGTGGTTTTGCGAAACTCGCCAAATCAGCGATTTTATTACTCATGCTGGGTAGAATGGTGGCTAAAGTGTGGGGGGAGGAGGTGCATGTGATCGAAAAGTTCGTTCACACGCCTGGAATTTATTTTGAACCAATTGGGAAATTAGTCCTAAGTACCCAAGTTTGGTCCATAGCGGCTAGCACGGATGTTTCACCATGGCTGGCAAGGGCGGATCAACTCCAGCAGCATTTGAATCACACAAAAGGGCTGTGTGAAAGAGCAGGTCCATGGGGAACAAACTTCCGACTCGTCGTGGACCAATGGATCAGCGAGTTCGCGGAGACAAGAGAGGTTATCGCTGGATTATTGGGGTTGAACGACGCAAATAAGAAACGTCGAGGCCTTATCGATGGGTTGGGCACTGTTGCCAAGTCCCTGTTCGGAACTATGGATGCACAGGACGCTCACGAAATATTTGAGAGGCTTGCGCATCTGGAGAATGGAGTTAAGGGGGCTTTGGAAAGTTCCAGGAAACAACTGGAAATCGTGAACTCAACGCTCTTCCAGTTGGGTCACACGGAGGAGGTCATCAGGAAGAATGAGGAGATTTTGCTGAAGTCAATGCGGCTAATAGAAGGAGAGAATTCACAGGTGGCTCATAGACAGAATATAGATGAGCATCTGTTAGTCCTAGAAGCAATTTACAGAGGAGTTAGGGAAGACGCTGAGAAGATAAAGAAACTTTTAACGGGTTCCAAAGGGATATTATTCGATACCGGAGTTTTCACGGAATCTAGCCTAGGTGCTTATCTCCGTACTGCCAAACTACCGAAGGCATTGAGTTTTCCCTTCGAGATAGTAATTGGAAAGAATGTACAGATTGCAACAGGTTTCAACCACCAGTGTTTCCGCTTTCGGTACGGAAATTCTCACGTTGACGGAGGTACCTCTGGTCGACTCTCAAGTGTTCGACGTTATGCTGACGCATGGGATTCCAGTAGGGTCATCGAACGTGTCTCACTCATACGTGGAGATAACGAGTGAACTTCTGGTAATGCATGGGCCAACGCAACAATATGTGCCAATGACCTCGGAGCAACTGAAAAACTGTAAGGAGATTCAAGAGCAATATATGTGCACTGAATCATTACCAGTACAGTTGACAAGGGACTCAAGCCCTTGTGAAGTCCAAATATATTCGAACCCACAGAAAATGCCGGATGTATGCATGATTAGGCATTTACAGCTAAATCGTTTGCTGCTGATAAAAATGAGGAAAAGCAACGCGTGGTTCTACGTGGCTCCCGAGGCTGAGGGTGTTACGATAACTTGCGGAGATAAGGAAACTCGAGACGTTTTTGAGGACTCGGGTGTACTACAGATACCGGACTTCTGCGGAGTGGTTGCAAAGGACTTCACTATTAGAGGCCGGAAATCAATCGGAGTGGAACTGAATTCCCACATCCAGCCAAAGCTGAATTTGACACTGGATGATGACGTCACGGAAAAACTCGTTCAAGTGAAAAAGAACTTGAGCGATGTCCAGCTGACCAATGTGATTGGGAATGTAAAGGAGCTGAAGGGCCTGGAGGTGCATTTGGAGACCTTGAAGGAGGACCTGACCGGGCAAGAGGAGAAGTTCAGCACGGGCGTGAACATGCGTAACTACCGCGAGTACCTAACGCATCCGTCATCAATTTTCACTGTAGTAGTGGTGATTGCATTCATCACTGCGGGATGCCTAATTCGCTGGTGGTATAAAAAATCAAGGAGACCGTGGCTGAACGCCTAAGAGAGAATCATCGCTTGAAGCAACGGGCATCGAATAGGTTAAAAGAAAATTGTAAAAATGAAATGTATCGTACCAGTAATAATATCTCAATCATGTAGACTTGGAGGAGAAAATTATCAAACTGATAATTTTCTTACCCCTAGAAGGAAGGGATGTTATGCCCCAAAAGTGGAGCATAATTATCCAACTTATTTCACAATATGCCAATATAAGTGGCACACATTGTGAAATACAAATATAATATTAAGCAATTACTAAACAATTAGGAATATACGTGTAATCATGTATTACGTATATTCACAATTAAAAGTAAGCCAGTGGAACTCGCATCAGCAGTTTCCACTGAGCTCATTCGCATAGTGTTATCATTACACCATGCAGATATGAGGTAATGATCACGACGTCATGGGCTCTCGATCAAATAAATACTCGAGAGACCATCGTCTCGGGGCCAGTAACTCGATTCTATTGCGGTTCACCGGATACCTTCCGTATCAGTCTGAACACTTGAATGGTACCTAAAAAGTAAGAAATTAAATAAAGAATATTATTATAGTATTCGTTCGCGAGTGTCTTAATCTTCCAAATTACCGAACCCAACCGCTCGGGACTCTAACATTTGATTCTAAGATAATCCAGATATTCGCCACCGACGGTTATATTTGTTGTAGTATTATTATTCGGGGCTGGTGGGTTTTGCCTCTTGCGAACTCGCTCTCGAAGAGTTCGATTTTCTGCGTCAAGCGCAATGTGTGCAGCTCTCAAAGCTGCGAGTTCTTCCTCAGCAGTCATTGTCGTTCGACAATTTCGCCACGTAAAATATGATTAATTCAAATATGGATTCACGAATGAAAGAACTAATGAACGATTATGAATCGCATATCATTTTTCTTTCCTCCAAAAATCACCTGCAGTTCTCAAGGTGAATATCCCACTTCTGACACCAATTTACTGTTGAATTTTGGATAAACTGATGGATTAATTGATTTAATTAATGTATCAGCTTCTCCTAGTCTGCAATAAATAATTATTTTTGTTTTGTGGATACTTATCTCTTAAGTGCTTGGCACATCTGGAAACTACAAGGTGGATTTCGGAAGGTCGAGAAATGAAAATTAATGAGGAATTATCCGAAGCTGTAAGAAATTTTCGATTTATTCAAAAAAATCTATGGATGAAAAATTTTATAATATTTGATGTATTTGTATAATGCTCGGTTCAATTCGGATTTGAGAGAGAGACGTGTCTGAATTTAATTATGACGATTTCAATGATATTTTTTTCTTTCAAAGTTTGATTCTCATATTAGCCAGATTAATCAATTAATAATTTTTCTTTTTGCTCACTCACAGGATCGTTCTCCGCAGTGACTGAACTGCGATATTCCTGATTTTATCCAATTAGTTTGTTTCACTTTGTTTTTCATTGTTCATTAAAAATTCACAATGATTTAAAGTTAAAGTTTTCAAGAAAAAAAAGAAAGTCACAATTTAAGTTCACTTTGTTAATTCACTTGTTAAATTGTTAAGTTTCTCGAAATATTAAAATTTATCTATATTTCATTTGTTTTGAAGCTTTTTTTGTTGTTGTTGTGTCTTTGCACTGGAAATTCACGAAAACGTAACGAATAATTTTGCACTTCATCAACCGTTCCGCGCTGAAACTTCAGCTATGAGGGTTTACGTAGTCGCCGTTATTTTGGATATTGAAATACTCAGGAAACCGCGTGTGTTGAACGGATCGTTCTGGGATTCACAAATCGCGATAGAGCCTGAGGAGTAAATCTGTTTGATGTGCTCTTTTCTGCAGCTAAGACGTTACTGAATCAAATATGGCGAGCCCTGTTGCAGTGGGCCCGTTTTGCTGATTTTGTCGTTTTTACGGAAAGTTTCGTAGAGGTTTCTACATGGAACGGTTGAATCCTATGTGCTTTGGTTGTCGTCAAGCGCTTCTTGACTTTGACTTGTCTTTCAAGTCAGCATTTGTCGTAAGTAAAACGGCGGCACGTGTTAGAATTTACTAATTCTCAACCGGATGTACCTTCGTATTGAATGGAAGAAATAATTTTCAATAATTTAATTAAATAAAATCCGAAAATCTTCCAAACACAACAAGCAATATATTAGGAAATGATTTATTTACAAAAGTGAAGAGGTAGAACAATGAGTGCAACTTACTTCATTCATTGTTCTACTAAATCAGCGTTCATGTGCAACACCGTTTATCAGTGGCGTAACGTGACACGCTTGATTACTATATATAGTCCATACGCAATACCCCCTTCCCGTGGTCACTAAGAGGTCGATGGAATTTTATCATTGGATTTTATGTTTTTAGGGGTGTGGAATCCGAATATGGTATTTATTTTGTCCTCCCGTCACGCAATCATTTGTTAGAAGAAAATTAGTCCCCATTTTTAGTGAATAAATGTTCTTCTCAGAAAACAAAGAGAGATACAGAAAAATTCTTCAAACAAAAGTTATTCCTCTTTATTTCACCAATAAAATGATTTTTGACTCGTCGAAATCGGTCCAATACTTCCCGAGATACACGCTAAAGGGTGAGCGCGGGTGGATAGACTGCGCGGAAGACGGGTGAGTATGGGCGCGGAGCAGTGTATCTAAACGAATATCGTTTGTGTTTGCGTACTGCACTGCGCTGAATAAATTTTATAAACATATGATGGTCAACAATGTGTAAATCGTATTCAGTCTTTCGGAAATGCTCCGAATTGTACATTTTTTAAATCTCCTGTTTTCATCCGATTCCGGGACATCTCCCGAGTTCGAGCCGTCTTTTCTCAGTACGGGGTTTACCAGTTATAGGTGAGAATAAACTGGTTTGTTCTTGTTTTAACAAACATCCACTCGAAAATAAAAAGCAAAAATGTGTTCAGTTGTATCTCGTATTGGGTCGTGGATGGTGCAAAAATCTAGGTGAAGTTGAGTTGCACGTGTTAATTTACTTTTCTTGGAGCGTTTCATACACTAAGTGATAATTTTGATTAGTTGATTAAATGGAGTGACAGTCTCTAATTGTAGCAGTTCAACAATGGCAAACATTAGTATAATTTGTGGATTAGCGGACGGGACAGTGAGCAGAGAAAATGAATGCAATAAAATCAGGGCGGCGGCTGAAAAACGCCGCGATGGTGTATATGCTCGATTACAAAAACTTCCGATCAGTTCATGTACATTCCATTATCATATGACCAATCGGTGCTATCATAGTTACGTTTTAACAACCAATGTAGACCGAATTGTAAAAAGGAAAAATTTCGAATCGAGGAATCGATTGGAGAACGAGGCATCGAATCGGGGCGTGCATGAAGAGGAGCCCAGAGTCACAGGAGCAGCATCAAAGATATGTATAATTTGCAATCAATCGCGGATTGCCAACACGAGAATAACGCATATAATAAGTGAATTAAAAGCAGCCACGAATTTTTTCTCGCTTGTTAAAATGCAAAATGATTAGGTCTATGATAGGATAGCTACCTACAATAGTCCAGAGGAAATATTGGCAGCAGATATTCGCTATCATAATAGTTGTATGCGTTTGTATAGAAAAAAGACAGACAAAAATGAGAAAGGGGTTGAGGAAGACAATAATAGTTCTTCGGCCACTAATGGGCAGAAATCCTCGACGCGTGAAGATTTTATTCAAGGGTATTTCCATCAACTTGAAGGTCCTCTCCTGTCAGGTAGAACGTTCATTATTTCCAAAATCACCGATGACATCAACGGTCAATTGGCATTTGAATCGTTACTCACTAACAAACACTTGATAAATTATTTGAACAAAATTTATAATGGAAAAATTAAATTCGTTAAACAAAAAACAGTGAAGAAATCAGATATTATTTCTCATGATGACGCTTCGGTTGAGAATATTGTGAGAGAAAATTGTGGAACAGACATTAAAGACGTGGTTAGAGAATCGGCGAGAGTTCTTCGTGGAGAAATGTTGAAACAGGATTTTGATCTAAATGATCGGTTTTGTGATGCCAACGACTTGAAAAATTCTTGGAATAATTTCAAATTACCGTCTCTCTTCATCATCTTTTTCTCCATTTTTTTCAATATAGCAGTATCACAATTTTCAGCATCAAACAACTCAACCAACGATTCAGACACCGATGAAGATGATCTCAAAAACGACAGCAGCAAAAAAACGAGTTCGCGTTCAAGAATTTTGAAAATTATCAGTTTATATCAAACGATGTATTATACCATGTACGGAGGTAAGAAGAAGACCCCGCTGCAAGTGATGATTGGACATACTGTGAGTAAAAATGCATCACTAGTGAAAGCGCTCAATCGTACACCCATGAGTATTTCTTATGATGATGTCCAACGCAATCGTACAGCAATGGCATCGTATACAGTTGAGACCTCTCAGAATATCGTTCCAATTCCCACTCATTTTGAGGTTTCAAAATTCACAACTGCTGCGTTCGATAATTTTGACCACGAAGAAGTGACGTCTTCGGGGATGCATGGGATGCATGATACCATTGCAGTATTATTCCAAGACGAGTCCTCTTCTGTGCAATGCAAACCAAAAATTTCAGAAACTAATGTAGGTCGATCCAAGCGGACTTTCACAGCCGAACTCTTTTGTCAACAACTGAAGGAATATCACAATGTTAAAGTACCGACTAATATCTTATCAGCGTGCCCAATAAGTGAATTCAAAATTCATCCTGATATTTACTCTCAGATAAAATCTGAAGATCTCATCTGGACGTTATGTAGAGTTGACTGCTCCCAGAAGCCATTGTTATTATATCAGAGCGAATATCAACCTACTCCTACTCCTACTTTGCACATGTAAAGCATGCTCACGGAATACTTGTGCTTGCCGAGCTAACCAGGTGTCATGTATTTCCTATTGTAACTGCACTTCGTTCCAAAAATGCCAAAATCCTATGAATAAAGGTGGAGGATAAATTAATGAATTTTCATATAATTGACTCATTATTTATCATTTTCTCTTTTCAGAAATCTTCATCTTCAATATGAAGGGGTCTTCTATTCATCCGATAACAGGAATTATACATTATCATTATAAGTTGCTGGCGACATCTTTACGTTGTCCTCTTGAAGCATGGAACGCGTTTTGTCTCTTACTCGACATGAAAAGTATGAGAGAAAATAGAAATAATCGACAGATTACAGATATTATTCTTTTCTACAGTAATCTAATGCAATACAGAATGTACAAACCAACGATATTCACTCGGATACTCTGCTCCGCGCCCATACTCATCCGTCGTCCGCGCAGTCTATCCACCCGCGGTCACCCTTTAGTCTGTATCTCGGGAAGTATTCGACCGATTTCGACGAGTCAAAAATCATTTTATTGGTGAAATAAAGAGGAATAACTTTTCTTTGAACAATTTTTCTGTATCTCTCTTTGTTTTCCCAGAAGAACATTTATTCACTAAAAATGGGGACTAATTTGTTTATAACAAATGATTGCGCGACGGGAGGACGAAATAAATACCATATTCGGATTCCTCACCCCCAAAAATATAAAATCCAATGATAAAATTCCATCGACCTCTTAGTGACCACGGGAAGGGGGTATAGCGTATGACCTAATAAGCTGGACTCACGAATATTCGGGGGTTTAATCGTCAACGTAAATCAAGCTTAATACTTATTTCGTATCATCTTTGTAATTTCTACATAATTTTCCCGTCTGGAAAATTATGAGTGAGTTTAAATAAATGAACACCTCTTTTTCCACCAAGTAAAATACCGGATTCCAGTATTTACGCACTGTAGGGAGATTTATCTCCAAATAGCAGAACCCAAAAATTCATCCCTATCGCTAGCTATATTTTTCGCAAATCCTTGGAGAATAAACCTGTATTTCGACCTCTGGTGCATGTATTCTAAAATCTACTGGTCCCGATGAACAGTGGGTATTTTATGTTGTTGCTAGCTTTTTTTAGAGTAATTCTTCGGGTAATAAACATGTACTTCCACTTCTGCCCTGACGGATCCATGAGAGAGCTAGTAGATAGTACGGTCACTGTCTACATTTTTCAAGAGTTGAGAGAAATGTGAGAGTTGGGAGATAGTTGGAGTAACAGAGTCAATTCCCTACAATTCTGGGGTTTTAAATACATAGACGAGAAGCTTTATGTGGTCGCTTTCGATGGAGAAAAATCTAAATTTTCACAAACAAAACAAAAGGAGAAATTTGATCCTCATCGAAAAACGTGAATATCTTGGAAACTACATGGTAGAAAGTGGACTCTTTGCACGTGAACGACCACATATGCATACCGGATTTCCCATTTGAAAAAATGTGGCTAATATCTCCTAAGCCGGGCAAGTAGCAAAAAAAAGTACGATACAAAAATTGTAGTGTTTCGACGGGGGTCGTTCGATGCATTCATTATTTTGAGCTTTCAAGCTTATGCTAGCAAGGTATAAGTACAAACTGCTTTTTTTAAAATGGAAACCGCATTTTTCACCACAATGAAATCCATTCATCTTCATGAGTTGTTTCCAGATACCTCGTCATTCATGTAATTTCCTCTAATTTTACTCAAAATATGCCACAAAAACAAGTTCTGTGGTCTAATTGCAGATTCAAACTTTTTTAGCGTGACCCATGATGCACCATGTAGAAGTAATGTTTCAAATCGAATGAGGATTGTAAAAAAATTCTTGATGTAATAAAAAATTAGTAGAAGGAGGACCAACGTCCGTGGCGCGGATCAGAAGATGGAGAATTAGATTGATACCAGACAATGAGTTGAAAAACAATTATATAATGTAACTAAGAGTATTTTTCATGTAGCTCGTCACGTTTGTATTTTATTTAATGGATATGATTCGGAGGTAGTGGAGGGGGTAGTTGCTTCATGTATACGTACACGGCAGCGATCCGCCTGATGTTTTGTACAATCGGAGTCAAAAATTTTCTTGGCCGAAACGCTGCCGCGTATCTCGATCTGCTTCGCATCTCGATACACTCTCTCAAAAGGAGTAAAATATCGAGAATTTCACTAGCTGAATATATTCTCTACACTCTCCCAAAACGAGTAAAATATCGAGAATTTCACTGGCTGAACACATCATGCTGTGTGTAATGAAACAACAAGTGATACACTCGATTCTGGTTGAATTGGCACTGATTAGAATAAAAGAATGCTCGAAGTAGTAGGAAAGTTTTGTGTTTGGTGTTTACATTTGATAACTCCTGTTGGTAAACAGATCAACAGACCAAGTATACCAACATGCGCCAAGAACCCGAGTGGAAATTCTATGCAGGTCTCGATCAGAAACTGATCAAGTCCGATCCGAAATTCTGATCAGGCATGTTACGCCTCTGCCTGAGGTTTTTCCACTAGGGTTTCTCCCCCTTCCATCATTAGACATTAATTGAATTTAATTTTCTGAGAGAAAAATTTAGTAACTTCCTAGCCGGGAATCGAACCCGGGACCTCCCAATGTCGCGTCGGGTGCTCTTACCATCTGAGCTACCAGGACACTTACGAATTTCACTCTCAAATTGACTCATACCCGAGTGGAAATTCTATGCAGGTCTCGATCAGAAACTGATCAAGTCCGATCCGAAATTCTGATCAGGCATGTTACGCCTCTGCCTGAGTTTTTTCCACTAGGGTTTCTCCCCCTTCCATCATTAGACATTAATTGAATTTAATTTTCTGAGAGAAAAATTTAGTAACTTCCTAGCCGGGAATCGAACCCGGGACCTCCCAATGTCGCGTCGGGTGCTCTTACCATCTGAGCTACCAGTACACTTACGAATTTCACTCTCAAATTGACTCATACCCGAGTGGAAATTCTATTCAGGTCTCGATCAGAAACTGATCAAGTACGATCCGAAATTCTGATCAGGCATGTTACGCCTCTGCCTTAGGTTTTTCCACTAGGGAATGTATGAATCTTCAGTTTGACCACAGAACTCGTTTTTGTGGCATTTTTCGTGTATAATTAGAGAAAATTATATGAATGACCAAGTAACTGAAAACAACTCATCAAGATGAATAAGTTTTATTGGGGTGAAAAATGCGGTTGCCATTAAAAACACATACTTTGTGCTTGCAGCTTGCAAGTATGAGCTTGAAAGCTCAAAGTAATAGATGCATCGAATGGCCCCCTCGAAACCCTACAATTTTTGTACCCAACATTTTTTTGTGACTTATATATGCATACTTCCCCTAGCGATAAAGGAAAAAGGAAAGAGTCATATTATTTAAGCACTGCGATGAGGTTAACATACAATTTGCAAAACTTTTAATAGTTATCTCAATTTTTCTGCCCCGTTGAGTGGACTATTTGTTGAAATGCGGGTTATTTCGAGATTTGGGTGGTATGTTGGATAATTGCGAATGGAAATAATTCAAGCTCGATAGGTAGCAGTCGAGATAATTATGGGACATTTTTGCCGGTTTAGGGAGATATCTTTTTTTTATTGATCTGATGATTTGTTCGAGGGTTAAATTTCCCCATTAGGACTGAGATTTCACATCTAATATTCTGAACATGTGCTGTGCAATTATTGTCATTCCTTGTGATAAGTCTACGTTCGAGCATCAAATTGCTCCTAACATGTCTAATTCCTCGTTTTTTTCATCATAATTTTATTGCGAAATCTGATTAACACTTGAAATGGTCCGATCTCACCATTCTACCCACCCGAGTTTTGAGGCCGGGTCATCGAGCGTGTCGGCCAATTCACTTAGTCGCTGCGCTAGTATAACGGGATGTGCGTTTCGTATCAATTCGGTAGCTCATTAAAGGAACCCTATGAAAGCTTCGTCGTAGAAGTAACTGTATGTGGTTCATTGGCTAATGCCTCAACCCCGATTGAGAATACCCCGTGGCAACAACACGTAAATGTCGAAGATGATGGGAAAAGAAGTGCAAATCAAGTTAAATTTGCGAAATGGCAGTGCGCGGATGTCACTCAGTAATTCGACACCAGTCGGCGGAGTGAATTATTTATTCAAATCAATTGATCAGAGCATTCCGACGCCGGGACATCACTAAAATCATTGCACAATAACGAAAGGTTTAAAATCAATGTTGAGGTAAAACTTACCATCTCCGTTCTTGGATAAAGCGAGTTAATGTAAAGAGCATTCCTCCACCAGAATTTTTCACATGTCACATGATCGATGATGGCTGGAGAAAAAACTGTTCGGGCTTGAGTGTACTTCATTGCTATCTCGTTCATCCCCAAGACGAACAGATAGGCTGGTGTTAATCTGATGATGTCGTTTAAGAAAATTTACATTGGAACAGATTCGATAATTCATGTTCTATATTTTTAATATCATCTGTTAACATACGATGTTGTATTATTCACCTGATAAATCTGTAGATGATCATAATCATGAATTTCCTTGAGCTGGTTCTTAAGAAGTGATTGTTATCTGAATTCACATGCCCTGTAGAACGGTAGAACAAAATCGTCACAAGTAGACCACTGCAATGAAATGAATAAAATTAATTGAACATATTACGCAAAAGGATATCATGAGAAGGGTAAATTGAATTATCTATTGAATGTCGACTCAATTACATAATTATCGATGCCCGTCAGTTCAACATTATTCAAAACTAATGTACATTGCTGGATGCATGCGAGAGATTATAGAGTGTGTACATACATTAAATACAAAGTAATATTGGTGACTATGTTGCGAATAAGTTCCATTGAATGGCATGTGCTCTAATATGTTGATTCTCTTTTGGGAATTTCCTCCGATGGAAGAAAACAAGCTTTGTATGCCTTAGCTAGGATGGTTGAGGTCTATAGGACCAATAATATTTCAATTTCCTTCTCTCCTAATTTCTATTCGCCGAAGACCAATCTTTTCTACTAGAAAATTATCCTGTCTATTTTCGTATATGCAATACAGGATGATGTAACAGGATATCGACGGAAATATATTACCGATTGGATCATCACCTAATTACAAATTGACGAATATGATTGACAATCTTGAAATCACCGAAACCTGATTGTCGTTGAGAAACGATCTTGAAAGTTGAACGAAAGAGCCAAACTATCATGGCCGTCAAACGGAAGACTGGTGGGAAAAAATAAAAAAAGTCTTAATTCTAGAAGCCAAATGAGGGAGACGAAATGACCATGAGAATCAAATAGAGAAGTGCTACACAACGATTGAAGGATTTTGTTGTTGTTTGACTTTCGGAAAGTTTAAATTTCACTTTTGTGAAGTTACGATGTATTTCTTACGATTTTTTTATTTCATTCATGTATTTACCTTTTATAAGCGTTTTGTTTGCTCTCTCACTTGACCCTCGTAATCATTTGCAATTCTTTCCTTTTCTCCGCTTGATGATTTTGCTTTTATGATTAGCTCCAAAGGTTACTTTGCTTTGGTAATCAGGCAATTACTAGTATGAAATGAATTGGTTACTTTTTTCTCTCTGAGTGCGATATATCGTCGCACACGGAATAGGGGCGACCCTATGATGGAAGACCGACAATTTGACTCGGACCATTTGACCATTTGACTCGACTGACAATGGGACTCCTAAGCTTACATAGGTGATTCGAGAAACTTACTCAATGTAATAAAAAATTAGCTTATTTAAGTCAAAGCAACGCCTTAACATTACGACGACGTGTGTCGTTCATTCTTCTCAATTGGTCGTGTTGGGGGGGGGGGATTTTTAATCGGAATAATTACCTGGGTAAATAAGTAGTCTAATTCGGGATACACAAGTGACAGGTGGAGGTTAGGTTTGCGTAGGAGGATATCTTAGCACCCGGAATACCTGGTTCACAAACTACGACCACTGAGGGACTGGAGCCTACCCCTGGAAAACAACAGCACACAGGAAGATCCTCTCAGCCTCTGGGAAGGGCTGGACAACAACTCAGCCCCAAACACACCATCGCAACAAACTACCATCACATCAGTCGATAACACGTGAGAGTAGTGCCCACCGTCAACGCCTACGGAGCAGCATCGTCTGGACATCCCTGCACTTGAAGTTGGGAATATACAGTGGGAGGGGGGAGCAACCCGGATATACTTCATGATAAGGAGCTGAAATTACCCCGAAGAAGAACGGCTGAGGGCACCACCTTTCGGACCCTTTCACGTTGGCGCCAGTCATACAACATTTCATTGGTGAGGATTACATACTAAAATCAATGCCAAGGTCTCTTGGCGGCGCCACTGAAATACGCCAGAATAAAGATCTCCGCTGATTGGTTGTGGCGAGGCGTGCCTCTGGAAGTTACGTCAGGCGTAGCGGAGAAAAAAGGAGCATATCCTATTCTTTATTAAGATATTTTATTGTTAATATTTTCCTAAGCGATTCAGTGTTCTCCGGAAGTGCTCTGGACGGTGGAAGATCGGGAGTTCGGTCGCGTGTAAGAGGCATTGTAAAGCCCGCACCTGATCTTCGGACAGGTGATTTTCATTCCGGAAAAGTATTGGTAGCATTAGTGAGTCGGGGTTCTCAGCTAATTTCGAGAGGACAGTGACACTACTAACAGATGCATTATTTTTTTTGCTTTATATAAAAGCTGAATACCGGCTGGTTTTGGACTGATATATAAAATAATGATATTATTTTGGTTTCTTGGTAAATTTTAGTTGATTTTCCTTCTTCATTTATGGACTGTAATTCCAGTCAATATCATATTTTGTTTTTTTAACTTCTCGACCAAAGGAGGAAATTATTGTAATGACCCCGAAAATCAAATGTAGAATTTCGATGATTTGTCCACGTTTCATGACGTTTGGAATCATTTGCAGACATTTTTGAAGACATGTTTGTATGTCTATGTGTGTGTGTTTTTTTTATAGAGGTTTCGGAAAATCTTCAAAAGATTCTGGTAAAGTGATAGTAAAAACTAGATCTGGGATTCTTGCCCAGTAAAAACCCCTTTCCCTCTTTTCATCTATTTCCAGTTCCCCAAGGGACCGCCGGTAGGCATTACTGCTTGGGGGAGATATTCTAGCTATGACTCTTCCTCTTTTTAACGCTGTGCCGTATGTCCTCCTTCCTCACTTAGATATTGGGATGAGTCGGAGGTTCCGTTAGCTTCCTCTCCTATGCAGCATTTTCCGACGGCGCTCTTCCTCGCGAATCTCCTTCATGACATTCGTCGCGAAGTCGCTCGTTGCGTCCTAGGCTTCCTGTGATGACAGCATTGCCTCCATCAAGTTCTCCGGCTGAATCGCTCCTCCAAGGGCAGACTCCCACTCGGAGCGGCTCTCGCTAAAAAGCGAACATACAAAAAATACATGCTCCGCGTCTTCTTCAACACCTGTGCACGACGAGCAACTCGGGGAATCCTCATGTTTGTATTTGTGAAAATACGTCCGGAAGAAGCCATGTCCTCAAAGCATCTGGGTCAGGTAGAAGTTGACTTCGCCATGTTCACGGTTTAGCCAAACACCTACCTGGGCGATCAAGCGATGGGTCCATCTCCCTTTCAGCGGCACGTCCGAATGTGACTGCAATCGCTGCAAACTGTTAAATCTCTCTTCAACGCTGAGCTCACTGGGGCTCAGTTGAAGTGTTCCTTTCTGCCGGTACAAAGATCTTCGTTCCTCTGCCAATATGTGGACTGGCATCATTCCAGCAATGACACACACTGCATCGTTAGACACAGAACGGTATGCACTTGCTACTCTCAGGGGATCCAGACGATACACTGGGGCTGACTTTCGCCTTGCTTTCTGCGAGAGCAGCGCGTCGGCCCAGATGACAATTCCGTATGTGAGCACTGACATCACCACCGATGACAGCAGAGCTCAGCTTCTCTGCTTAGGCCCTCCTATGTTGAGCATGAGGCGTGACAGGACGACTCTGACTCCAGATGCTTTAGCGCTTACATGCTCTGCCTGCTGTTTGAAATTCAGTCGGGCATCGGTCATCACTCCCAGATATGGAATAAACTCTATGATATGAGCTCGTAGTCACCGAGTTGTAGCGTAATTGTCTCCAATTTCTTTCTACTTGTAATGAACACTGCTTCTGTTTTATGCTCCGCGAGTTGCATACCAACTAAGTCCATCCACTGACGCATCCTTCTAAATGTCATGTCGAAGATGGAGTGGATTTCCTCCAGATGCTTCGCCACAATCACCACCGCCACGTCATCCACAAATGCCACGCGTTTCGCATCCGTTGGCAATGCTACAAGAGAGGGCCCAGTACCGAGCCCTGAGGTATCCCTACGGCGGCTTGGTACTCTTTAGGACCGCTCTCTCTGTCGTACTTGAGAACTCTGTCGGTGAAGTAGCTAGGCACCATCCTTCGCAGATATCCTGGAACAATTATCCTCTCGAGAGCCTTCATGATGCAGTCCCACTTGACTGAGCTGAAGGCATTATTAATGTCCAGTGTCGCCACTAGACAGTACTTCTTCGTACCTTCTCTCCATCTTTTCCCAGAGATCGCCTCCTTGGCGGTGCTGACGACGAAGTCAATGGAATCGAGGGTAGAGCGACCTCTCCGGAAGCCGTATTGGTTATCGGCTAGCTGCGGTTCTACTACTGCTTCGATCCTTCTGTGGATGATACGCTGGAGGATTTTCCCAGCTGTATCTAGCATACAGAGTGGGCGATATGATGATGGTTCGTCCGGTGGCTTCTTTCCCTTGGGAAGGAGCACTAGCTTCTGCTGCTTCCACTTGGCGGGGAAAATGCCTTCCTCTAGATATGCAGTGTATACGTCCAGGAACAATCCTGGTACTGCATTGATTACTGCTTTTAGCGCAATGTTGGGGATTCCATCAAGGCCAGGAACTTTGGTGTTCCCTACTCTGCCGCAAGCTTCCTTCAGTTCTTCCTCTATAATTGATGGGATCGATGTTTCCACGCGTTGCTCCGTGAGCTGGCGGTGTTGCGGTTTTTGAGGGAACAATACCATCGCAATCTTCTCCAGGAGCTCGGGGCATGTCGGCGATGGCATGGGCCGGATTTTCAGCCGCGCCATGACCGCCTTGTATGGCCGGCCCCATGGATCACCCTCGACTTCGTGAAGGAGTCCAGTCCAGCATTGCTTCTTACTGTCCTTAATCGCTTCGTTGAGCTTTCGACGTGCATTCTTATATTTCATTTCCAGTTCTCCGGAGTTTGGTTTTTTCCGTCTCCGCTGCGATGATCTTCTAGCCTTGACGCACTTCTCTCGAAGAGCGGCGATCTTACCGTTCCACCAGTGCACCGATGGCAGACGGCTTCCACTGCGTTTACGACACATAGAGGCATCACAGGCCTCGGTGACTCTTCTCATAAGAAACTCGGCTGTCTCCGTAGTACTACTGCCACTTATCGGGTGATCATCTAGTGCCACTAAGAATGAACTAGGATCGAAGTTGCTCACCTTCCAGTTGATTTCGTTGGTCTTCTTAGGTGTTGATCTGATCCTTCGACCAGAGGATACTTCCCAAAAAATTGCTTGATGATCACTGGCGGTGTAGATGTCCATCACCTCGCAGGAGCAGTTTCCACTTGCGAGATTACTGCTCATAAAGGTGAGGTCTACGATTGAGCTTTTCTCTCCTCTCACAATCGTAGGTTTAGCACCATTGTTTATTAGGACAACGTCCAGTGACGACATGGCCTCCAATAGTATTTGACCACTTGCTTTGGTCTCTCTCCTACCCCAATCGACTGCCCAAGCATTGAAATCCCCAGCGATTGCCACGGGGAAGTGCTGCTTCGCGTCTTCAGTCAGTCTGTAGAGGAAATCCGTAAACTCGTCAAACGTGAGCCTTGGTGGAGCGCAACAGCTGTAGAAATGGATTCCCTCCAGCTTAGCTACCACGAAGCCAGCCTCTTCAGTATTCGCAACACTCTGGAACTGAAACTTGCTAGAAGACCAGACGGCGGTGGCCTTGCGACTCTTATCCGTCTCCCAGACTTGCGTACCCAGTTGTCTGTATGGCTCCGAAATGATCACCAGATCGATCTTCAGCTCCCGCACCTTCTGCCTAAGCAAATCGTGTGCGGCCTCGCAGTGGTTGAGGTTGAGCTGTAGTACCCGCATTACCGTTTGTTGTTCATCTTCTGGAGTGCTTCTCTAAAAACAGGGGATCTGCTGCTACCCGCAATATGGGCACAGTTCTTCGTCCGGTCTTTCTCGACACACAAGACACAGTAAGCTTCCTTCTCACAGGCAGCAGCTTTGTGGCCAGCTTCTCCGCACTTTGCAAAGAGCTTTGCTCGGTAAACTTCACTCTTGCACTTAATGGCGAGATGTTCAGAGTGCCAGCACTTAAAACACTTAACGAGTCTCTCCACCCTTCGGATTCGGCATTTGACCTATCCAATGCGAATCTTACCTCGCTCGCCCAAAACTTTCTTGGCGACTGCTGCAGGCACTGTCACCGACGCAGCCTGGATACCTCCATAGGCCTTGCGCAAGGACCTGACGGCGTCCAGAGAGATTTGGCAATCCACCCCAGCTGCGAGTTGCAGGGCCTCGAGCACCTCCTCGTTCGTGGTCAGCTCATCCAGATTCTTGATCTCGAGATCTTCTTGTGGTCCTTTACTAAGTACATCGGCATCATCTCCTTCGAGCTCGACTATCGCTTTGTGTAAGCTCACAGCTTTGTCCGCCTTGTCTTTTACAAGGATGATCAGCATATCTCCAGTAGTCGTTCTGCGGATCTTGTCAACGCAATCATGAACCTGCTCGGAAGGTATCTGCTGTTTAACTGCTTTGAGCATCTCCGAGTACTGCTGCTTGTCCTTCGGGCAAACAATCAGTGCGTTTGGTCTCGCCGCTGAATTTCCTTGTTTCTTCTTCTTCTCGTTCTTCTTGGGCGGCCTCTTTGACAGCTTCACTTTGTGTTTCTCCCTTTTACTCTTTACTTGCTCCCATTCTGAGGTGTTTGCAAGTGGATTCTCTCTCTTGCTCTGAGCGTAATTGGCCTACCGCTCTTCATTTTTCTTCTTGGGGTCCGTGGTGTCCGTCGGTGGTGACTCTCGCGACTTTCGTTTCGTCCTGGAAGTGTTGAACTTATCAGAGAGAGTAGAGCTCTCATCTTCAAGTGCCGAGTCTATCGTCGTCACGGTACCTTCGGAAAGTGTCTGCGTTCGCCCCAAGAGTAGGGATTTCGGCGTCGCCGGCAATGGCCTAGTCTGCCCTGATTGAACCGTCCAGCTGCCTCAGTCGTTTTGCAGAGGTGCTGATAGAGTTTACCATCTCTCGAGCATGAGCGTTGATTCTTCTCTTCTCCTTCACGTAGGTGATCAGGTCGGCAATGAGTTGTTTATGCCTACCCCACATTTTCTTCCTCAACGTGACCTCGTCACTTGGTACAGGTTTTTGAACCACGTCGTTCTGCTTCTTGTCTTTATTTTGTGTGTTTAGTACATTATCCATCATGTTCCCACGAGTACCTAGGGAATTATAACCGTCCACTCTGAACAGAGACCCGGTTATTGGAGTAAGACCACTGAAAACACCTGAGGTGGGACCTGGTACCCCAGAGACCACCGTTCGCGATGCCAACTATCCCTGGCACCTTCCAGAACTCGGTATGATGAACACCTTGACATTGGGGAGGCTGATTGCAGGTTTTGACTCCTGAGCGATGGGTGCGCCACATCCCGACGCTGCATGTGTGTGTGTGTGTGTGTTTTTTTCCCTTCCGAGGTCTTGGGGTAAATGTACCTAACCGCACGATAGTGGACAATAACATGGCGGTTACTGCCACACCCTGTGTGGAGCCCTCATCCACGAAACCACTTGACCCCGGGAATTCGTCGACCCTACTTTCCCTTGCGGTACCACCGTTAAGTATTACTTTGCGAGGGAGGTCTAAGCTGTTTGCTCTTCCACCATGACTTCATTCAATGTACGTCTCCTTGCCCCACTGAGATGTTGTGTGTGGGTAGTAGGTTCTAATGAATTCCTCAGCTATTCTGTAGCTCTGCGCTTACGTTCCTCCTTTCTAAGCTCCTTCATGACGCTGGCCGCGAAACTACTCGTTGCGTCCCAGGCCGCCTGTGATGACAGCAAAGCATTCATTAAATTCTCAGGCAACACCCGCCTTCCCAGTGTAAACTCCCAGGTACTCCGGATCTCCCTGAAGCGTAGGCATGTGAAAACACGTGCTCCGCATCCTCATCCACTCCTATGCAGGTCGGGCACTCCGGGGAATCCTCATGTTTGAATCTATCGAGATATTCCCGGAAGCACCCATGTCCTGTAAACATCTATGTCAGGTAGTAGTTGACCTGTCCATGGTTTCTATCTACCCAAGCGTCCACCTGTGGAATTAGGCGATGAGTCCAACATCCTTTGGTTGAGGCGTCTCACAGCAACTGCCATTGATGAATGCTGTTACGTCTCTCCTCCGTTTTCAAATCTTCTGAGCTCAGTGATCCATTCCGCCGGTAAAGGGATCTTCGTTCTTCGGTTAACACTTCAATGGGCAGCCTCCCGGCGATTATACACACCGCATCCTCAGACACTGTGCGATACGCGCTGGTAACTCTAAGGGCACTCAGCCGGTAGACGGGTGCCACTTTCCGCCGTGATTCCTGCCTCTGTTGTGCGTCAGCCCAGATAGCAATGCCATATGTGAGGACTGACGTGACCACTGATGACAGTAGCACTATTCTTCTCTGCTTTGGGCCTCCTACGTTGGGCATGAGCCGGGATAGGATGATTCTGACTCCAGATGCCTTGATTCCTATGTGCTCTGCTTGTTGCTTAAAATTGAGTTGGTTATCCATCATCACCCCCAGGTACCGCAAGTACGGTTGGGACGTGACTTCATGATCCCCGACTAGCAGGGTGATCGTCTCTACCTGATTTCTGCTGTTGATGAGTACGGTCTCCGTCTTGTATTCTGCCAGCTTCAGGCGAACTGTATCCATCCATCGACGGATCTTCTCGTAGGTCATGTCGTATATGAAGTTGATCTCCTCCAAATGTTTCGCCACAATGACTACAGCTATGTTCTCTGCAAATGCCACGAGTCTCGCCCCTCCTGGCAGTGCTAGTTTCAGCAACCCATCGTACATGATATTCCACAATGGGGGTCCCAACACCGAACCCTGAGGAACCCCTCCAGTGACTGTGCTTTTTAGGACCGATCTCCGTGTCGTACTTGAGGATTCTGTCGGTGAAGTAGCTAGTTAACATCCTCCGCAAGTATCCTGGTCCTGTCATCCTCGACAATGCCTCCATAATGCAATCCCACTTAGCTGAGTTGAAGGCGTTCTTTATGTCCAGTGTCGCCACTAGAGAGTACTTCTTCGTATCTCCTTTCTACCGTGTGCCTGAAATCGCCTCCTTGATTGTGTTGACTACAAGTTTAATGACGTCTAGAGTGGAGCGACCTCGCCGGACGCCATATTGGTTATCAGCCAGTAGTGGCTCTACTACTTCTTCTATCCTTTGGTGCATGGTGCGCTCCAAGATTTTTCCTGCCATGTCTATCATGCAGAGCAGACGATATGACGAGGGTTCGTCCGGTGGCTTCTTTCCCTTGGGGAGAAGCACAAGCCTCTGCTGCTTCCATTTGGTAGGGAAGATGCCTTCCCGGAAGCACGCATTGTACGCATCAAGAAACAATTCTGGAGACGTTTTAATGGCTGCCTTCAAAGCGACATTGGGGACTTCATCAAGGCTAGGGGCTTTGCTGTTGCCCACTCTGTCGCAGGCTTCCATCAGTTGTTCCGCCGTGACTGATGAGATCGCCTCCACTTCGTAACCTTCGGTGAGGTGATGGCACAGTTCCGGTTGTTGGGGGAACAATGCCGTGACGATCTTCTCCAGGAGCTTAGGGCATGACGGTGATGGCATCAGCTGGCTCTTAAGTCGCGTCATAACTACCTTATATGGCCTACCCCAAGGGTTGCCTTCAATGTCCTCCAGGAGTTCGTTTCAACAATTCCTCTTGCTAAGCTTAATGGCATTCGTAAGCTTCCGCCGAGCTGCTTTGTACTTCGCCTCCAAGGATGTAAAAATTGGCGTCTTCCTTCCACGCTGAGGCCCTCCTCACTGGATTACATTCCTTGCGGTGAGCAGCGATTGCGTCATTCCACCAGTACAGTGGCCTCTGGTTCCCATTGGACTTCCGTGGCATGGTGGCATCACAGGCTTCAGTAACCCTCTTCATGACCTCGTCTACCTTCTCCGTGGCATTTCTGCCGCTGATCGGGCGATCGTCTAGTGCTACTGAGTTTGAGCTGGGATCAAACGTCCTCAATTTCCAGCCAATTGAGTTGGTCTTTCTGGGCGTTGGTCCAATTCTCCGGCCAGTAGATACCTCCCAGAGTATCACGCGATGGTCACTGGCGGTGTAGATATCCGTCACCTCTCAGGAGCAGTTTCCTCTGACGAGGTTGGTACTCACGAAGGTGAGGTCCACAATGGAGCTCGCCTCTCCCCTTGTGAATGTGGGTTCATCACCACTGTTTAGCAAGACAACATCCAATACAGACGTGGCCTCCAGTATTGCCTGCCCTCTTGTTTTGGTCTCCTTACTACCCCAGTCAACTGCCCAGGAACTGAGGTCTCCAGCGATTACCACGGGAAAGTGCTGCTTCGCATCCTCGGTCAGTCTGTCCAGAAAGTCTGTGAATTCATCGAGTGAGAGGCTGGGTGGAGCATAGCAGCTGTAGAAATAAATTCCAGCCGGCTTGGCTACTGCAAAACCAGCTTCTTTACCATTCGGAATGCTCTAGAACGGATGCTTTCCGCAAGACCAAATAGCGGCCTTAGCGGTGGCATCCATTTCCCAGGGTTGAGTGACAAGGTGTCTATATGGCTCTGAGATCAGTGCAAGATCTGGCTTCAGCTCGCGCACGGTCTGAATAACCAAATCGTGCGCAGCCTTACAATGGTTGAGGTTGAGCTGGAGTATCTGCATGCTCGTTTATTTCTCACCTGCCGGAGTGCCTTTTTGAAGGCGGGGCATCTGCTGCTACCAGCGATGTGGGCACAGTCCTTCATCTGGCCTTTCTTGACGTACAAGGCGCATCGAGTCTCCTTTTTGCAGGCAGCAACTTTATGGCTATCCTCTCCACACTTAGTACAGAGACTGGACTGGTCCACTTCGCTCTTGCACTTAGTAGCGAGATGTCCATAGTGCCAGCACTTGAAGTACTTGGTTGGTCTCTTCACAGTTCTGATCCGGCAGTTGAGCCAGCCAATCCTGATCTTGCCGTGTTCGCCCAATACGTTTTTTACCATCGATGGTGCAAGTGTCTCCTTTGTCGTCATTTCGTCGGGATCCTTTATTTCGAGTTCTTCTTGTGGTCCCGTTCTGAGCATCTGAGCCTCATCACCAAGGAGATTGGCGATGGCTGTACGCAGTTCAGGGGCTCCGTCAGTCGTCTTCTTGCTCAAGATGATCATCATATCCCCACTGCGACTCCCCAGTCGCCTAAAGGAGGTTAGGCGGTGTTTGAGGTGAATTTGAGAGTGAATTTCTGTGGTTCCCGGTAGCTTAGTCGGTAAGAGTGCCCGGCGCGTATCTGGGAGATCCGGGTTCGATTCCCGGCTGGGTGAAGCGGAAATTTTTTCTCTCTAAATTCTAATTCTCTTAGAATTCTTTAATGCCTAAAGGAGGTTAGGCGGTGTTTGAGGTGAATTTGAGAGTGAATTTCTGTGGTTCCCGGTAGCTTAGTCGGTAAGAGTGCCCGTGGCGTATGTGGGAGACCCGGGTTTGATTCCCGGCTGGGTGGAGCGGAAATTTTTGCTCTCTAAATTCTAATTCTCTTAAAATTTTTTTTGCCACTGGGGAGTCGCAGTGGGGATATTTGATTGTCGATTGACGATTGTCGACGCAATCGTGAGCTTTTTCTGAAGGAACATTTTGTTTACTCGGCATAGAATCTCCTTGTATTTCTCCTTGTCTTTCGGCCGGATAATCAGCGCATCAGATCTCGGCGCTGCTTTCTTGGAAATCATCACCTGGTGCTCCTTCTTCTTCCTTTTGGGACTCAGCTGCTCGGGCTGTGCACTCTGCCTTTTTTCCTCTCCTTGCTCTTTATAAGCTTAGAGCTTTTACCTCTAATTTTCCGTTCCCGTTTCCCTCGCGGCACCACCGCTAAGTATTACTTCGCGGGGTTTCAGCTATTTGCTCTTCCTCATTTTCCATCTCATGTACATCCTCCTATCCTGCAAAGATGTTGTGTGAGATTAGGAGGTTCCAAAAAGATTTCTCACTTATACTGCGGCTTTGCGCTTACGTTCCTCATTTGTGAGCTCCTTCATGACCTTGGCCGCGAAATCGCTCGTTGCATCTCAGCTACCTGCGATGACAGCATTGCTTCTACCACATTCTCGGGTGAGACCTTCCTTCCGAGCTCATTCTCCCAAGTATTCTGGATGTCACTGAAACGGGGGCATCTGAAGAAACCGTGCTCCGCGTTCTCGTTCGCTCCTGTGCAGGCGGGACACTCCGAAGAATCTTCATATTTAAATTTATACAGATATTCCCTAAAGCACCCGTGCCCTGAAAGCATTTGGCACAGATGGTAATTGACTTCTCCATGAGTTCGACTGACCCAAACAGCTACATGTGGGATCAGACGATGGGTCCATCTCCCCTTGGTCGTTTCGGCCCATTCGGCTGCCATCGGCTCAAGCTGTTTCGCCTCTCCTCCGTTGCCAGTTACACCCATTATACCCCCAGGTATCGGATGAATGGCTGGGAAGTAATTTCACAAGACCCAACTTGCAGCGTGATTGTCTCGACTTTCTTCCTGCTAGTGATCAGCACGGCTTCCGTCTTATGCTCTGCCAGGTTCAAACCTACTGACAAGCAACCCTAGGTAGGTGTCCGCCTCCGATTTTGATGAAATTTATATATGTTATAGAAGAGTCAAAACTGAGGGAGACGTATTTTTTCTTATCGGCTAATACGTGGATTTTGGGGGTAAAACTGTCCTCTAAAGTTCGCTACTTCTCGGGGTATTTTGTCGTTTGCATATATAAAGAGAGTACTCAGACAAATATTTTGCCATGTAAGAGGAAGCTTATGATGAATATGTGAATTAAAATCATCCCCAGGGGTTGAAATTTAGTGGGTGAACTACCCTCGCGAAATATGATTTTCCCAATTAAAAAAGAAAACTATTGCTCGGAATATCATGGGACTAATTTCATTTGAAAGAGCATTCAAAAAGACGGAATACCTTTTTTTGCATTTCTGTTACAAATTGCCATTTAACGGCGAAAAAATTTATTTTTTGTAGTTTTTCAATTTTGAAATTTTTCGTACTGTAATACAAAGTTCATAAGAACTGATGAGATTAACAATGAAATTCATCCCCAGGGGTGTTGAATGTGGAGGCCCACTACCCTCCTAGAAAATCATTTTTCAAACGGAGAAAAAATATAATCTAAAATTTTATAAAATCACTATTCGCGACAGGATGAGAAAAATACGCAGTATCTTCTTCGTTAATTTTTTTGTTTCTGGAATCTGAATATGGAGGCAAAAGAAAAATCCATGGTCTGCATTTTCGAGAAATACGTGTTCTTAAACGTTCTGATGAGACAGAGCGAGGGTGTAGTACTAGGAATGGATAAATTTGGCCAGTGGTCATGGAAAAGTCGAAAATTGTGTAGAATATAAGAAATTAAAAATAACATGCAATTGAGGTGGTCTTACTACATTGATGTTTATATGTTTATATGCAGAACCCCAACGGGATCGTATGCGGTAGAATAAAAATATCGATTCGAATGTGACTCCTGTTGTTTAAAAATAAAATCATAGGGATATATATGTATTTTTGGCTTTCATCTTTCATGCAATTCACGATCAGTCTACCAAAATCTGTCGAGAAAAACTGTCTATCAGTGAATGTAGTGTTACGTGATCTTTTTATAATGAAAATTAATCCAATCAACGTCATCAGACTTCTCATGGCAACATATGAAGTTTTTAATCTTGCTGAAACGCCCGTGAACAATGCGGAACGTGAATTAGTGGATACTTTCCAAACGATTTTACTTCGATCTATGGAGGAATACAATAGTATGGAAATGATTGACGAAACATCCCTGGATTTTCCAGAGTCTTATAAAGATATAGAAATGATAGCGGTTGAATATAAAGAATTTCAACCACATAATAAAGAATCATCTGAAAGTTGTTCGGACGATGAGGAACCTGTAGATTTTGACTATAAGCGGAGAGCAGTAGAATTCTGGAGAAGTGCAAAGACGAAACAAAATCTTTCCTTGAAAACAGTTTCAAATCGATTCAAAAAGGTGAAATCCAGTGGACAGTTACGTCATTGGGCACGCCAAATCAACAAAGGAGGGACATATATGGAGAAGTTGAAGCATATTTCGGAATATACATTGAATAATATGAAAAACGTAATTGATACGGGATTGATTGTCACACCGACCTACGCAGGTGGGCTCTGCAAGCTCGGAAAGATATAGGATTTGAAGACATTCGTTTCACGGCTTCGCCATGGTGGCTACATAATTTCAAGAAAGCACATCCTATCATATCTCGGAAAATTAACAAATTCGTCACACGCAAAACATTAGAAAGTCGAGAAACTTTACAAAAACAATCAGTCGAATTTTTTCAAAAAGTTCTGCGTGATTGTGCTACGTATGGATCGGAAAACATCTATAATTCGGATCAGAGTGGTTTTCAATTGAAAATTCATTCAGGACGTACTTTAGCTGAAGAAGGCGCAAAACAAGTGGCATGTTTAGTACAATCGGTAACCTCGACAACACATAGTTATACAATACAATCTACAATTTCTGCTGATGGCAAATTACTGTCACCTTTCTTCCTGGTTTTAAAAAAACCTTCTGGAACTTCTGGCCCTATCGTGGAGCAGAATCTTTTCAGACCATCCAATGTGTTGTCACTGCCTCAAAATCGGAGAAACTCACTTCAGGTACGATAATGTTCAAGACACAAGAGCACCTGATCTTCTCTACGCATTAATCACGATCATTAAAATGTTCTCAATTTTTAGAGCATTTCAAAACATGATTGAAGGAAGTATTTTTCCCCAACGTTGGACCTAAAAGTCTACTGCTGATAGATTTGTAAAGTGGTCACTGTCCTTAAGTGCTACGAGAAGCAACACCTCCAAATAAAGAGTTATTAACTATGTCGATACCGAAGGGTACCAGTGGAAAAATTCAACCCATCGATGTGTTCGGTTTTAAAATATAGAAAAATTATGTCCGCCATTTTTCGGATACCGTTATCATCCTTGGTCGTGATATTAATTTACATTTAAAGAATAATATAATAAAGTTACAATCTTTTGTCTATAATCAGTTATCTTCACCAAGATATCAAAATTTATTTCATTATGCTTGGTTTAAAGGTGGTTATATTGTTAGAAAACCGGAAGAGTTTGAGAATCCCGTCTGTTCGGTTTTCTACCGAATGATTTACTCCTCACACATACGCACACACTCACGCACACTCACTTCGCTCGCATGCGTGCATGGCCTACGCACAGTTGACCGACGTACTCGCCTCAGATGACCAGTGGCCTCTCACCTCTGACACTTGAGGCGCCACTTGATGGACAGGTGTCCAGTGAACGCCCCCATTTAAATTGGATCAAGTTCACAGCTCTGGATTTTCGTCACCTGCCACCTCATGATCTATAAATCTCTCTCATTCGACCCTCGCCCACAGTATTGTATACATTTTTGTTCTGCGAATATATTATTTGTCCCGCGTATAATTGCTCTGCGAATTAAGTTCTGTGAGTTATTCGATAATGTTGTGACCCGCGCATTTGTTTGATCATCGCGATTATTATAATTAAACCATCACGTGTAAATATTGACTTTGATATAATTAAATTGACTGTGTTGACCAACGTGCACGTGTTGTGATTTTTGGACCTTCTCGCGCTCCTGAAAAAATCCATTTACATCTCGCACATCGCTCGCTTACTCCACAGATCTCAGACCCGGCATCGAACACCGTCGATTTTGCCTTCGGGCAATCTTCTCATCCCCACTGTGACATTGAGGGCTGTTCCAATGTCGCTATTAGTGCATACGCCCACGTGGTTTTATCCCGAAAATGACTTCTACGGGAAAACTATGTTGATTTAGACTAATTCGGGATCGTAGAACACGAATATCTCGGTTATTTTTCCGTGCGAGTTCCCATTGCCATTGTTATAAACAATTTAATTGTTTAAACGCTAATAACTCTCAAGTTACGGGAGCTACAGGAAAAAAGTTTCTACAAAATTTGTTTGTCTTCTCAAGGCGAACAAAAAGTTTTTTTATTTTTTTCGATAGCTTCATTTTTAGCGGATTTATGATCAATTAAACGTTTGAGGAGCGCCGCGTGGAATCGTGCGCCGCACGGGGTGTAACGCTCACACGTTGTTTTATGGTTGGGCCCATAATAAACAGGAAGAAGTTTGAATAGGAAGGAAGTGTTCCTGACAATAAGAAGAAGTGTTCCTCTTCAATTTTCTTTTTATTCATTGAAAGGATTCTGACATGTTCCATTGACTTGACATTTACAAAATGCAATGCAAGGTTTCTCTGCCCTTGCGCAATGGTAATCTCCTCGTTTACATTTTGCATCAGTGCAATTGGTGACTAAATCACTTATCGGTGGATAAAATTCTGTCACAGTTTTCGGACTCCAATATAGAATCATAGAATCAAAATATAACAGCAATAGGTGTATGCAATCGACGACCACAAACAACCACATAACACCGCTAACGTCGGCCCGGGCAGCGCGAGCGTAGCCGCTCGCATGACTTCCCCAGTCAAGGGCACGTCTCTTATCATAACTCTGCCAAAAAAGACGCTATTGAGAAAAATACAAAACCATTTTGTTCGTCAGGAGAAGAAAAACAAATTTTGAACGAACTTTTTTCCGTAGCTCCCATAACGTGAGAGTTATTAGCGGTTAAACAATTAAATTGTTTATAACACTGGTAAAGGCAACTCTCACAGAAAAATAACCGCGATATTCGTATTCTACGTCCCCGAATTAGTCTAAATGAACATAGTTTCCCCGTTGCCCTCATTTTCGGGATTAAAGCACGGTGGGAGTATGGACTATATAGTTCGGTGCTCATGGTGCAAAAAATCTCTTGGTTTGTCGCATTTTTGTTATGAATACCATTTCTGTATGAATTACGATCCTTAATATTACCTATCTAGAATATTGATGATTCGGAAAATTATACTAAAATCATAATATATGCAAAAAATAAATGCTATGAACGAGGAGACGCGGGGGCGTTGACCCGAGTAGGACGCGTGGTATATGGCTCCGTGCTATTACAGGTAAAAAAGTAAGAAAAGAGGTAGGAAGAGGCTATAAGTACATAAAAAAGAAAGCTAAAGAGGAGAAGAACGAGGAGGAGGTGAAGAACAGGAGAATACCTGCGAGAGCAAGGTGAAATAAGATAAAAAGTAACGACAAGAAAAAGAGGAGGTTAGGACGTGGCGGCGTATAACATGGTGGAAGAGGGGAAGGGGAGCGGCAGTTACAACCTAAGAAGCCTGGAGAACAAGAAAGGGGAAAACGCAGCCGGTAATGGAGGAGACGCACAGAAATCAAAAGAGGTAACACCTGGAAGAGCAAGTAGAGGTAGAAAGAAAATGGACCCGAAAGATAAGAAAGAGAAGAGGAAGGATAGGGTACTTTCTGGGGTTAGGCGACTGGAGGACTTCTTGGGAGAGAAGACGGGGGATGAGGAGAATTCTCACTGGGAAAGGCCGGAGGATGACCCGGATGACCCAGAGAATCCTGAAAGTGGCCAAGAGACCCATGACAACCAGTCAGAGGAACAGGAAAGTGAGGAAGGAGAGGAAGTTGAGGAGGGCTTGGTTGTGGACAGTGTGACAGGAGAAGAGGCAGTGACAAGTGAAGTGTCAAATGTGGATAAAGTGACAAGTGAGGACAAAGGGACGAGTGGAAATGAGGGGAGGAAGGAGGAAACAGGAACAGTGGCTCTCCAGCCGACATGGACCCTCCCGAGAACACCCGTTGGAGGAAATGCGGGAGAGGTAAGGACAGTGCACACAACACAGAGTGAGATTGGGACACAGGCAATTAGCCCAACATAAATAAGCAGAAGTGAGAGTAGGCATGAGGAAGAGAACGAGGAAATGGAGGGGAACAGGAGCAGGGATGGAATACCAACAGGGAGGGAGGAAATTAGGCTTGAGAGGCTGGAGAAGTGGATGGAAAAGTGGGAGAGAAAACAGGAAGAGGAATGGGAAGAAAAGATGGCAGACCTGGAATACCTGATCAGGAAAGAAGTAGGGAAAGTGAAAATACGGTGTGAAAATTGTGAGGAGAGAAGAGGAGAGTCGGAAGAGGATCAATTGACAGATCAGCTCAGAGACATGCAGGAACGACTGAGAGTGAGTGAAGATTAGGTGGAGGAGTTAGAGTCAAAAGTGAGGCAGTGGAAAGGGGTGGCAGAGACATGGAAGATCAGAGCAGAAGAAGCAGGAGAAGAATTGAAGAAGACAAAAGACGTGACAGAAAACGGAAGGGATGTCTCGATAAGTCCAGCAAATACGGTGAGAACAGTGAGCCCGTCTGGAAGCCTCTCAGGCAGAAGGGGTGACCCTAGCACATGGAGCGAAAGCGACAGGAGGGTTGGAGGACCTGGAGGCCAGAGAGCATAGATAGGGCAAGGGCACAGAATCATGGGAGAGCGGAGGAATGAGACCAAGAGACTGAAAGTTAGAGAGGTCGAGAGGAATCAGGAGGGAGAGGGCGATAGAAATGGGAGGCTTGAGAGAGATAGAGTCGAATTAAAAGAGAGGGGAGCGGAAGAAGAGAAGGTAGGATTCAACAATCCACCACCAAGGAAACTGACACAAGAAGAATGGGAAGAGGAGCTCGAGATGAGAAGATTAAGAAGGAAAAACATGATTATTGAGGGATTAACATTAATCACGAGGACAAGGAAAGAGGAGTTAGAGCACTGGCTATAGGAAACACTTGGAGTGAGAGCGAGGGTGGAGAAGTTGGACAGAAGAGAGGAGGGAGGGCTGACGGTCAGAATGGAAGAGAGAGCCAGCAAAATAGAGGTAATGAAGGAGAAAACGAAGCTGAAAGAGTTGGGTTGGGGGGTGTACATCTCGGACGATGTCACAGACAGACAGAAGGAGGTACAGGCATGGCTGGAAAGAGAAGCAGAANAGAATGAGTGAACCACTTTAAGAGCTTGCTGGAAGCAGAGGAAAAGCAGGGGGAGAGGGCTGAGGAAGAGACAGTTGGACAGGATAGAGAAGAAAGGGAGACCCAGAAAGATGGACGGAATGACGCCAGGGAAGAAGAGGAGAGGGATCTGAAGCTGAATGAGGACTTGACAGACTGGGAGATATTGGGAGTTATTAATGGACTCAAGACTGGGAAGGCAGCTGGAGAAGATGGGATCACAGCAGAATTCTGGAAGAATTTACCTAAAGAGGGAAGGGAAGAACTCATAGAGATAATAAAGGAGCTCTGGAGGAGAGAGGAAATGATTGACAGATGGAGATTGGCCACAATTTTCCCAATACANCGACAAAATATAACTGCATCTGTGTGTAAATATAACTGCATCTGATGGTAACTGGTTGGAGTGGGATGAGGTGGAAGGAGAAATGAGGCAAAANGGAGACCCAGAAAGATGGACGGAATGACGCCAGGGAAGAAGAGGAGAGGAATCTCAAGCTGAATGAGGACTTGACAGACTGGGAGATATTGGGAGTTATTAATGGACTCAAGACTGGGAAGGCAGCTGGAGAAGATGGGATCACAGCAGAATTCTGGAAGAATTTACCTNGATGTGGCACTGGAATGTAGAAAATGCTATAAATATAGGGAAAGACGAGGAACAGTGGAAAGAAATGGATGTGGTGATGTTTCAGGAAACACACTTAGAGACAAAAGGAATGCCAAAAATGATGGACAGACTGAATAAACAATTCGAGTAGTTTGGCAAAGAGGCGATAAGGATACACAGATGAGGGAAGGCGAGTGGAGGCTTCCTAATGGGAATCAGGAGGACACTGGAANAGAACATCAACACGGCAGTGAATTATAGAGGAGTGTCATTGCTAGACATAGGATATAAAATCCTCTCGTCGATAATGGTACGCAGACTGAGTAAGTGGCTAGAGGAAGAGGAAAAACTATCAGAGGCACAGGCAGGATTCAGGAGAAGGAGAGGAACAATGGAACAGGTGTTTGTACTGAATACGCTGATCGGGAACAGACTCAAGAAGAAAGGAGGGAAATTATATGTAGCGTTTATTGACTTCAAAGCGGCATTCGACAAGGTGGACAGAAGGAAACTCTGGAACAAGATGGAGGAGATAGGGATAGTAGAAAAGTTCTTGAGGATGGCACAGAGAATTTATGAGGGCACCAGAAACAGGGTGATAGCGGGGACAGGATTGACAGAGGAGTTCCAGACGGGGAAAGGAGTGAGGCAGGGTTGCCCACTGAGCCCAATACTATTTAATATCTTCATACAAGATCTGATAGAGGCGATGGAGAAGAGAAGAGACGGAGGCACGCCTATCGGACTAGGGGCGGGGGTGAAGATATTCACCCTGATGTATGCAGATGATGCAGCGATTGTGGCAGAGGAGGGAACTGAGTTGAAAAGGATGTTAAAGACATTGGAGAAGTGGGCAGATGGAAATGAAATGGAGGTGAGTGTGGAAAAAACAAAGATAATGGTGTTCAGGAACGGAGGAAGAAGGAGGAAAGAAAGTTGGGAGTACAAAGGCAAGAAACTGGAGGTGGTGAATGAATTCAAGTATTTAGGCTTCTGGTTCACGACCAAAAACACATACTCGAGACATGCCAAGAAACTGACAGGGAAAGCTCAGACGCTGGTGAACAAAACCTGGGGAGAAATGAGGAGAGGCAAGATAAGAGGACTGAGGAGAGGCTGTATTTCATGGGAGTAACGGTGAAGGCAGCGGCGCTATATGGAGTAGAACTGTGGGGATGGAGAAGGCAGGAAAACATAGAAAGGATAAAGAAGAAATATACAAAGGCTAGCATGGGACTGGCGAGAAACACACCAGACTACATATGGAGAATGGAGGCAGGAGTAAGCAGTGTAGAAGTAGAAGCAGTCAGAAGGGCAGCGGCTTTTCTAATAAAATTGAGCAGAATGGAAGAAAGTAGATGGCCAAGAAAATGCCTGAAAGAGGAATTGAGGGGGATTAAGAATGGACAACCGTCCAGTTNTGAAGAAATATACAAAGACTAGCATGGGACTGGCGAAAAACACACCAGACTACATATGGAGAATGGACGCAGGAGTAAGCCGCATAGAAGTAGAAGCAGTGAGAAGGGCAGCGGCTTTTCTAATAAAATTGAGCAGAATGGTAGAAAGTAGATGGCCAAGAAAATGCTTGAAAGAGGAATTGAGGGGGATTAAGAATGGACAACCGTCCAGTTGGGGGAAAGGGGTGATAGAGAGACTGAGAGAAGTAGGAGATGGAGAGTTCCTGGAACATCTGCGGGAGGGGAGGAAGGAAGTAGCAGAGAAAAGGCTGAAGGATATAGTGGAGATAGTGGATGATCAAGAAAAGCAGAAGGATTGGGAGAGAATAGAAAAATCGAAATACTGTGACCACTACGGAGAGATAACGGAGGACACGGAGATGAGTGAGTACTGGACGGATAGAAAATTAAACATGGAACAGAAAATGGCTTGGGCAAGATGGAGATGTGGAAATGCAATAAGAGGAGGGAAGAAAGGCCTTGAGGATGACAGATGCCGGGCATGTGAGAAAGAGAAGGAGTCACTGGAGCACGTGGTCAGCTGCAAGGAGATAATGAGGAGAGTAGGACCAGATGATGAAAGATGGTGGAAGAGATGGAGACAGAAAAGTAATCGAAGACATTGGAGAGAAAGGATAATAGAGGAGCTCAGAGATCACGCTACGAAGAGAAACTGTGATAGGTTTGGAAGGATAGAGAAGGCGCTGCGAGAGTAGTAGACAAAGCGAAACGCAACCAAAGAGAGGGAGGGAAGCAGAAGGCTGGAGAAGAACCAGAAAAGGATGGAGGAGGAGTGGGGAAAGGGGGAATGGGGTGTAAATAAGAAGGGAAAGGTTAAAAATAAAGAAAAATATATTATATTATAGTATATGTTGGTTATGTGCACAGCACTATGTTAATAAAATGTTTAGTAAAATAGAGGAGGAGGAGGCTTGTGGAGATGTAAAACAAAGAAAAACTTTTGTAACATCAAGGAAATAAATTGAATNATAAAATGTTTAGTAAAATAGAGGAGGAGGAGGCTTGTGGAGATGTAAAACAAAGAAAACCTTTTGTAACATCAAGGAAATAAATTGAATTGAATTGAATTGAATAAATGCTATGAACTCTACCATTATTAGACATGTTTATTTGGAATCCCATTCTTGAGTAATTACTATAATTATTGTCATATTTCCATATCGAGTTGTCATAAAAGCTTGTGATGTTGGGAAGGCTGTTATGGCGATTCGTTGAGAGAAGCTAATGGAAAGTGAATAGGCAGCAGATTTGACGATTTGCAAATTATTATTAATCTACTCGATGGGTTCAAATTTCGATTGAAGAAAACAAAAACAAAAAAAGGTACTTCGTATCTGTTCCTTACGTTGCAAATAGGAATGATTTCATAAAATTTTAAACCGTGTGTGACGATTACAATGTCACCGGGTATAGATTCTTAGAATATTGATAAATTAAAAATTAGCGTGAGTCTCGGGGGGAGCTCACACTCCCCTTCCTTATCGAAACACAAACCAGAGGGATAGCACCTGAAGCCAATAAACATAAACTAACTACACTGATGATTTCTGGGACCGAGGACTGACAGAAAGAAGAGGAGACTCCGAGAAAAATCTCTCGGAGTCACATCAAGAGCACATGGACCATGGAGGATTACTCAGAGAAGGACGTGAGATAACGACATCCGAGGATCCAAGGACATCATGACAGGATGCACATCGGGGGATATGATCCCCGAAGATTGAGAAATATAATAATGAATAATCGCCTGGCATGGAAACTCAGTGAGGTCCAAGGTCCAGGGTCAGTGGTCAGTGGTCAGTGGATTGAGGTAGTCCAAGACTACAAAGGGGGGGATTGACCCCGCCCATTAGAATTCACGAATTTATAGAAATTGAGGGCCTACGTGTCGAAATGCGAGGTACTTCAGTTCACCCCGAGACATTACTCTGGATGGACCCATGTCATAGTTAACAGGATAATAGATTTCTATTGGGTGGGAGTAACAGAATTTAAAGTAACAGCATTTATAGTCACAGAATTTACGTTAATAGAATTCATAGTAATAGAGTTCAGATTGAGAGAATTTATAGTAACAATTGGGTAGAGTCAATCTATAGTTTGAGTTAATTGTTGTGCATCGTGGGAGACGATTAACAGAAGGAAGCCACCTGGACGACCTGACGAGACCCTGGATCCACTGGACGAGCTGAGTGAGCTAAGTGCCCATATTATCGGTTCAAATCTCGGTTTCCTATGTCTCAAATTCAGTAAGGGGAATTTTCCCCCTTCTTTTATGTTTTTTGGAAAGTTTAATTACTGATTTATATTGTTTCTGGCTAATTTTCTATATGATTTATCATTCGCTTGAATTGAAGCATTCACATTCATTTTTCCTTTATATCGAATCATTTATGATCGTTTTCTTTTGTATATAATTTCGTTTTACTATTTTCTTGAATATAATTATTTCTTTGGAGCATTATCCTTGTTGTTTTGCGTTTCATTTGGTGAGAACCTCAGAATTCGAAGAGGGGGTAACGTCCCCCCTTCCCCTTGTGATAAAGAGCACGGGCATAATTGGGCAGTTTATGGGGTATTTTGTCTATTTTTTCCCAATAATTAAAATAGGCTGGCGCCTAAGGCAATTAGGGCGTCTTTGTTTATTTATGGGTTAAAGGTGATTAAAAAGTTGAATTTAAATTATTAGAGATTCGTCACACGTGTTTTTTTGTTTTATCGAAAACTAACTTGTCAGGAGGTTACTTACCCCCCACACTCATCACACCGGGTACGAATTTGACTGTTAATCCTTTTATCCCACACAATCTTCGATTTACACCGCGGAAATTGAAAGATAGGACACTTACAAGAAAAGGTAGTCTGTCTTTTTGAATGCTCTTTCGAATTGAATTGGTTCGATGAAATTCCGAGCAATAATTTTTTTTTTAATTGGAAAAATAATTTTTCGCGGGGGTAGTTCACCTCCTAAATTTCAACCCCTGGGGATGATTTTAATTCACATATTCATCATTCATCATAAGCGTTCTTTTACATGGCAAAAGATTTGTCTCTTTATATATGTAAACGACAAAATAACCTGAGAAGTGGCCTACTTCAGAGGACAGATTTGCCCCAATAACCACGTATTAGCCGATAAGAAAAATCCATGTCCCTTTGATTTGACTCCTCTATCACATATATAAGTTTCATCAAACTCAGAGGCGAACACCTACCTAGGGTTCCTTGTTAGAACTGATTAGTTTGTAAAGACGATCGCCTCAGCAGATCTTCAGTTACTCGTAAAAAACATATGGCAAAACGTAAAAAATAATGTTTTTTTCACACATTCCACGATTTCTTCTAGAGTAATGATGCGATTTGAATTTTTCTACATCAAATCGATGCGTCTTTGTATCGAGTAATTATGACTGAAATCAAAGCGAAATCCTCTCAGCAGTTATTTAGTTATTTTGAAAATGCCACTTCCGGAATTTTTTCAATTTCTTTTTCATTTGAAATTCCTGAAATTCAAAAAAATGAAAACACTGAAAATTGATGGAATAGAATAAAGAAAAAAAAATCAAAAGATGTAAAAACGTCATTTTTACACCTTTCCACTTAGAAGGATGGTTATTATGAGAATGGTCTTTTTCTTTTGCAATCGAAGTTTTTTGAAATAGAATTGCAATGAATCCATTCGGAAGCATATTACCAATGGAATTGGCAGAAATGAAGGAATGTCAAGACTAATAACGCGTAAAGTAACGGTCACATGCCTTCTGTCGGACAGGCTCGGTCCTCTGCTTGTTTTTCCAATGAACAGAAAAAGAGGAATCGGTCGGCAAGTTATCGGTTCGACTCATAATGGGTCACACTCAATTCCACCAATCCCTTCCGGTCACACCCCAACGAGGGAGCGAGCGAAGCGAGCGACCGGGCCTTATTTTTTGTTATTTTCGAGTCGACCCAGTTCAAGTCAGTTTGTGGACAACCGTTTGTATAGACTAAATTCTTTTGTGAGTCTTTCGGCTTATTTTTTAGGATTCAGTTACTGTGCTACTGCCAAAAACCTTGAATATACGCAGTATCATTTCTCACGTATTTCTTCCATTATTATTTGGTAGTTTTAATATATTTCTTATCCCATAGAGTTGTTAATTTTTGGAATAGCACAAGAACGCCTGACAACAAAGTGGTAAGGGTGTCCATGGCGCCCGTGTCTCCGGAGTCAAGGAGTTCTCGGGGAAGTATTTGATATGATTTTTGTTTCTTTTCGAGATTAATTTTCGCCTGATCGAGGATACGCGAGTGCTAAATTTCAATCTTCTTGGGGAGTTGAAAGATATAAAAAGGGTTAGTTATTTTTTTTCAAAACATTTCGCAGGTTCTGAGGACCATATTTTATACATTGTCACAACATAAATAATATTCATTTCAGTGGAGAATCCACAAATTTCAAGTCTTTTTCGCTATCTTGGATGCGTGTTACGTCGAGATTAAAAAAGAATATTTCGCCAATTGAGCCAAGGATTCGGGAAAAACAATCGATAAATGTTCACAGGCGAAGAAACCAACAGTTTAAACACCACGCTTACATCCAGGTCAGTAACGTTTATTTGCAGTCAATGTATTTACATTTCTCAGCCGGGTGTACGTAAAACTGTCGAGTCAAGTACCAACTAGAGATGTTAAATATTAAAATCAGCATGCCAAACTCTATTTACAGTGCCGAAATAATTGATCAATGAACCAACAGTCGAATAACAAGATGTAAAGATGCTAGGAGTTGAAAAAAACAAAGACGGCTACTAAATTCCACTACTAATAGAAAACGAATACATTACGAATACACATAATATGTGTTCATAACGATTGATTGCGAAAATGCCACAAATCGACAGGTTGTCCAAGAACAGGTGAGTGGATATGACATTGTGATTGATGACGTCGAGATGGGCACAGAAATGAAATGTCGAGATTAGCCGTGATAGATGAGACGGCTAGATTGGACAATCATGCTGCCGTACGCCGTGCGGGGAAAAACTGCCCACAAAAGGACGGAATCCAAACAAGGTGGTAACCTGATTCAGTTTACAGTCAACTTGATTTGAGTGCAATTTCACTAGATTCTGTTAGGATTCTCAACTTGATTCACGTTTGGATCAAGCCACCGTTTTCCAATACAGAAAAGTTTTTGACTATTTGCAATTGTGCGAAACACTTGAGAGTACATGTTAACCATTCGCGAATATCGTAACTCACTAACGTATGGTTCGTTAAATTAAAGGTAAGGATATCTGTAAGGCGGGCAAAAATCATGAATTGTATTTCGCGCCTCCTCCTCAGATCACCAAGTGTAGTACCCTCCCAAAGTGCCGATGGCGCCACAAGGTTGACAGTAAAGTTATAAAAATTTTCCAGTGTGGACCGTTTCCTGCTCCACATTCCGCGGTCCGGATTTCGTCATTCCTTTTCCTTGTGCCCAAGAAACGCCACGAGGCTCTGAACTGTGCAATTAAATTTTAACAGATTAATTGATAATTAAATATGGGTCACAAAAGAAAAAGGTCAAACGATGACCGTAAAAGAAGTAGAGATCGAGAATTAAAACGTTTGAGAGAAGAGAGAGACGAACTGCGTCGCCGTCTCTATCAGCGTAAGTATAACCTCACTCTGTTTCAGAAAAAGTTACATCACGTAGCGAGACGATTTAGAGAGCGTAATTAACCAAAAAATCATCGCCTGAATGACGACTGGAATGGTTATTACACCGAGAACTAGTGTGTGGTGGACAAGCTCCCCAATTTCGGACAAGTTCCGCCAAAAAACAATGTTTTTTCACACTAGTTTCATCAACGGGAGATCGTGACAAGTTCACACGCGCTCTGGACGACGCGACCCTCCAAGTTCGATGAACTTGAGGAGATCTCAAAAAATCGGAGTAGGCAAGAACTACAATCCGACTGCAATGAAAACGTCTAGTTGAATACTAGAATTTTTCCCCTCCTGTTTCAACGGGGACTCATCGATTTTTTCGCCCTCAATACTGTTTCAGGCTCCAGATCTCGCTCCAGCTCATCATCATCCTCATCATCAGGAAGCTCAGATCATCACTCTACTCACACAAGATCTCGTAGCAGGTCACGACGTCCACACCGTCGATCGAGATCCTATGACAGTCGATCCCCATGTAACCTACATTATCGACATCACTACAGCCGTCGTCGTTCACTTAGCGACGAGAATCGCAATCGCTCGAACGAGACACCAAAAAATCATCAGGNTCAAGAACTACAATCCGACTGAAATGAAAACGTCTAGTTGAATACTAGAATTTTTCCCCTCCTGTTTCAACGGGGACTCATCGATTTTTTCGCCCTCAATACTGTTTCAGACTCCAGATCTCACTCCAGCTCATCATCATCCTCATCATCAGGAAGCTCAGATCATCACTCTACTCACACAAGATCTCGTAGCAGGTCACGACGTCCACACAGTCGATCGAGATCCTATGATGGTCGATCCCCATGTAACCTACATTATCGACATCACTACAGCCGTCGTCGTTCACTTAGCGACGAGAATCGCAATCGCTCGAACGAGACACCAAAAAATCATCAGGAGAACCCATCACTTCCCCCTACAGATGATCAAACACAGAAGAGCGTTCAATCCTCTTCTGATCCAAAAAAAGGGGGGGGGGGAAACAACAGACACAACAGGAAAAATAACATCAGGGGATCCGGTGCTCAAGGCGGCAGTGCTTGAAGCTATGGGCGAACGTATCGAGCTGGAAAAGAAACGGGGACCGTCCATTCATCCAGATATCGTGACTCGTTGGGATGAAATCCTGAAAAAAGGGTTAAACAAAGAAATACTGAAAGATTTATTCGATAAATATCTCATCCCACAAAATTGAGTCCATCTCGAACCTGCAGCTGTCAATCCAGAGATTTTGAAATCCCTCACCGATCCTGTTAAAAATAGAGATAAACGCATGGCTGAAAAACAGGAAAAGATTGCGGTTTGCTTAGCACCCCTGGGTCCAGCCTTAGAAAAACTCTTAACTAAAGAAGGGGACCCAGACCTGGAGATGATAACAACTCTGAGCGATGTTGCTCGAATGTTGGTGGACGTCCAGCGGGACGAGACCCTGGCGAGGCGCACCATCATCCTGCCTCTCTTGAATCCAGACATGAAGGAAACTCTCATCGCCTCTGAAGCCGGACAATTCTTATTCGGTGACAAGCTGGCTGACACGCTGAAAGGAGCAGACGCACTCGATAAGTCATCTCAGCTGCTAAAACCCAAGGGAAAAACAATGCAAACGAAAAATTCCAAGACGTCAAAAAACTGGAAGAGCCCCTCGTACCAAAAGACCAAACGGGCAACGGCCGGGGGGCATCGCAAGCCGTTCACGCCAGTAGTGAACTCCAGCTACAAGAAAGCCAGCCATTCCAGGACTCAATCGAGATCGAGTCACCACTCGAGAAGGAGTCACCGATAGAACCTAGCGTAAGTATCCCATCTGGACGCCTAAAATTCTTCGTTCCAATATGGGAAAAATATATCTCAGATAAAACTGTCCTCAATTGGATTAACGGTTACGTTATTCCTTTTACCACATCACCAATCCAATTAACAACTCCAAGGGAACCACACTGGTCGAAAAAAGAGTTTTCTCAAATGAAAGACCAGATAAATGAGCTTCTCAAAAAAGGAGCTATTCAGAGATGCGAAAATTGTGAAGGCCAGTTTTTATCCGATATTTTCCTTATTCCCAAACCTAATGGTACTTCTCGGTTCATTTTGAACCTTAAAAAACTTAATAAGTTTATCAGTACAGAACATTTCAAATTGGAAGATATCCGCACAGCCCGAGATCTGACTGAACCAAATTGTTTCATGACGACTCTCGACCTGAAAGATGCATACTATTTAGTTCCAATCGCGGATTCTTTCAAAAAATTCTTAAGATTTTCTTTCAACGGAGAACTTTTCGAATTTAATTGTCTTCCCTTCGGATTAAACACGGCCCCATACGTCTTCACCAAACTGATGAAACCGATAATGACGTCACTTCGAGAACTAGGGTTCACATCAGTTATTTATCTTGACGACATCCTTCTATTCGGGCACACTAAAAACGAGTGCTCAGAAAACACCAACAAATCACGAAAATTCCTCCAAGAATTAGGCTTCATTATCAATGAAGAAAAGAGCGAACTTCAACCAGCACATAAGCGAAAATTTCTCGGTTTCATCTTGAATTCAAATGAAATGAAACTGGAATTGCCAGAAGACAAAAGAGAAAAAATTTTTAATTTGCTCCAAAAATTTAAAATTCATTCAAATTATAAAATTCGTGAATTTGCATCTCTAGTAGGAACGCTCAGCTCTTGTTGCCTAGCAGCAAAGTATGGCCCAGCCCACATCAAATGTCTCGAACGAGAAAAATTTCTTGCCCTCCAAGAACACGGAGATAACTACGAATCATTCATGAAACTGACACCTAGAGTTAACGACGACTTAACCTGGTGGAAAAATAATATTTTTAACATTTTCAATCAGATCTCCAGCCCAAAATTCGTAATGGAAATTTTCTCTGATGCATCCCTGTCCGGCTGGGGCGCCTGTTGGAAACAGGAAAAAACCCATGGTTTTTGGCGAGAAGAAGAACGAGATTATCACATAAACTACCTAGAGTTGAAAGCCGCGTTCTATGGCTTGAAATGCTTCGCGAAAGATCTCAAGAACTGCGATTTATTGCTACGTATTGATAACACAACAGCAATTTCATACATCAATCGCATGGGCGGGGTCCAATATGAAAATCTAAGCAGAATCTCGAAAGATATCTGGGAGTGGTGTGAGCGTCGCAACATCTGGATTTTTGCTTCCTACATCCGCTCCGAGGAAAATGTAATAGCGGACTATGAGTCTAGACGAAAAGAACCAGAGTCTGAATACAGTCTCTCTGGAGAAGCGTTCAATGAACTCTGCTCAGTTTTCGGCAAGCCAGACATTGACTTATTCGCAAGTCGTGTCAACTACAAATGTCCGCGTTACGTGTCATGGAAGCCAGACCCAGAAGCTCAGGCCATAGATGCCTTTACTATTGACTGGGGTGAAGAATTCTTCTATGCTTTTCCCCCTTTCCCTCTAATTCCCAAGGTCATAAAAAAGATAATTAGTGATAATGCTCGGGGAATCTTGGTGGTACCACACTGGCCGTCACAAGCGTGGTTCCCTTCGTGTAGGAAGATGTTTGAATCTAAACCGGTGGTGTTCAAACCAAAAATTAACCTTTTATACTCTGCCAACAGGGAACCTCATCAGTTGTGGGCCCAACTTTCCCTGGTGGGAGGAATCTTATCGAGACAGCATTTTCACTAAAAAATTTATCACCGGAAACAATCAGAATCAGCATTGCATCACTTCGCGATTCAACGTTACGACAATATAACTCTGCCCTTAAAAAATGGTGGAATTTTTGTCAACGCAGTGAGACTCCCGTTTTTTCAGCAGTAATTCCCGACGTTCTTCAATTTCTCACCGAAGAACTCAATGCCGGAGCGTCTTCTGGAACCATCAACAGCATGAGATCGGCTGTGGCCCTACTTCTGGGCCCACACGTGGGAAAAGACGAATCAGTTAAACGATTTTGTCGAGGTACGGTAGCCCTACATCCGACACGTCCTAAATACAGTTCAACTTGGGATCCCAAGTTGGTCCTAGATCACATAGCAGGATGGATTCCAAACGACACTATCAGTTTAAAGAGGTTATCCGAAAAATTGGCAGTCTTGATGGCGCTGACAACAGCTCATCGAATGCAGACCCTGACCTCAATCTTAATTGACAATATTATCCACAAAACAGACCGCATAGAGATTAAAGTTCCAGCAATACTAAAAACGTCAGGCCCCAAGCGGCCTCAACCAAACTTGATTCTTCCTTTCTTCCCGGAAAATTCAGCCATTTGCGTTGCATCAACACTGCAGTCTTACTTGGAGCGCACTCGACCACTGCGCGGAACTGAGAAGGCACTCTTTATTTCGGGAAAAAAGCCCCACAATGCAATAACAAGCCAGACGCTGAGCCATTGGATTAAAGACGTACTCAGCAAAAGTGGAGTGGACACGGCAACTTTCTCGGCGTACAGCACACGACACGCGTCCACCTCAGCGGCCAAAGACAGCGGTGTAAACATCGATATGATTCTGAAAACCGCCGGCTGGACTCCATCATCAGAAACCTTTGCCAGGTTCTACAATCGTCCCATTCAAGAGGATCCGAAAACATTTGCAAGTTCGATTTTGAGAAGATAAACATTATCAAGATAACATTTTCTTCTTCCATTGTTCGCTTTTTCCTCTTCAAATAATAATAATAATAATAATAATAATAATAATAATAAAAATACCCATGTAGCACAGTTCAACAGATGAATTGCCGTGAGTCTTTAAACATCTACACTTGGTGATCTGAGGAGGAGGCGCGAAATACACTTAAACGATTAAACGAACTTACCTAAGTGAAGTTCTATCGTAATTGTATGAAGCGCCTCCTCCGAAAGATCACCCCCACCCTTACATATAACCTGTCGCTAAACCCGCGAAACCCGATAGATTATTCACGGCAAATAACTTTGGAAAAAATGACGAAATCCGGACCGCGGAATGTAGAGCAGGAAACCGTGCACACTGGAAATTTTTTATAACTTTACTGTTAACCTTGTGGCGCCATCGGCACTTTGGGGGGGTACTACACTTGGTGATCTTTCGGAGGAGGCGCTTCATACAATTACGATAGAACTTCACTTAGGTAAGTTCGTTTAATCGTTTAATTATTGTTCGGTTTTTCACCGAATTTTCCTCACACACACGTATGCATACACTAGCTTAGCTTGCATGTACCTAGGATTATTGACACCTGCTACTGTGCGGCTCTTTAATCACTCTAAGTTGCACATCTGCAATTACAGAGATTACTTGTTTTGATAATGTTCTGTGAAATCTTTGTTTTCGATATTACTAATTCCTTTGAACTGCGTAATTAACTTCTCTGGATCGCGGTATTTTCTTGACTATGTCAATAATCATTGACTCATGTGAATATTGACGAAAATCGTGATTGAAATGACGAATTTTGACCAACGCACGTGCAGTGATTTATCGACTTTCGTTGTAATACCGTAAAGTTATTTTTGCCCATCACTCAAATATTGCACACAAACCGGATCTGGCCTCAAACAATTAGATCCTTGGAGGCAGATCGCTGGAATATTTTTCGGTTTTTTATGATTTTTCGGAAGTTAAACTGAACAGCGTCCTTGAGTGGTATTCATATTCCGGCGTCCTGCGCTTATATTTTTTGAATTGGTCCAACTTTCATGACCAGTGACCACCTTTATAGACATTGGACATCAGGCGGATCTTATCGGCGGCCTACTAAGCGCGGGCGAATTCAAATCAACCAGCATTTTTCTAGGGAAGTGATTAATAGCGGTTTTGTTGCACCAATATTCGTCGTATACGCAACAAAAATCAACAAACACAATCGGTTTTCATAACGGCAACGAAGATATTTTTGTTCCATGTCATTGTTTGGAAAGATGGCGACTCTTTTTTGCCAAACACAATGATGTCCTTCATTGACGGCAACGGGATTATGTTTGTAAAATGTCAGCTGCACGTGTACGACAACGAGTTTGTATTTGTTCGTTCAGTTTTCCGGCGAACGAACGAATTGCATTTGAGCGAACCCATTTGGTGATTCCTGCGGACTTGTCCTTATGCTCTTTCGATGTCGTCATTCACCATCCGATGTGTTTATTTCTGAAAAATCATGCACCTCGAATAATTCTACGTTTTTATCCATATAACCTGTTATGAACCCTCTGATCTCAGCATTCATCCGTCCTGTTTGACTTTTGTAATTATTACCCTCCCCATGTTGATGATTGTAAAGATTGTGATGAGACGAAAATTAATTAAATGAACCATTATTCAACAATATTTATTTCAGTGGCTCTTCACATTATGCTATTCAAATTACATTAATTATTTATCGTTTTGAAAATGATCACAATAAAGGGAGAAAAATTAGTCGTGTTCACGTGCGGAATTAACGTCCGAGCCGAAACTGAGTATGGTAAAGCACGTGAGTGTGGGTCCTTTATTTTACCTCCCATGGTTAGAATAAAGTCAGCAAGACGCACTTTGGGCCCGCCGTGGCAACAGAAATATTCTTAATCAATATTTTCTTTATTGATTTTTGAAAATCTCTCGAAAAAACAATCCATAATCTGAAGCTCAAAAAAGGAGAAAAAGAGAATGAAAAAAATCGAATCAATCGTTTCCAATCGTTTCGTATGCCTTAGTTCCAGAAATTTTCCGGGAGTATTCCGCGCTCCTCCACAATTTCCTGACAGGCTTTCAGGGCCTCGTAGTGCTGCCAGATGGATGTTATCCCAGGCTCTCGAGCCATGAAACTGCGTCTCTACAAACATAAAATAATTGTCATTTGCAACGCGATGAAAACAAAGGGGTAAAAGTGTTTAAATCGATTTTGGCTATTGGTCAGTTTTCAATGAATATCTTGGCATCTAAGGCAGATGGAAATTTGTTGTTATAATCTTTTTTGTAGAGCGAATTAGAAGCTACGAAATTTCAACTGAGGGCTAAGTCAACTTTGCTACTGAAAAAATTACTCTAACAGAGAAACAGCTTTAATCTTTGTAATATGAGGAAAGTGTACTCACGTTGTACTCATTCATCAAAATGGCGAATCTTTCCTGCAGGGAAATAGGAGTGATTTCATCACCCATGCTCCTATGCCAAGCCCACCTGTCCTTGCCTGCCATTATGCTATATAAATTTCAAATGCATATGTAAATTTCAAAATTCGTTAACAAGGACAGAGTGAGAAAATGTCGAACGCTTTCAATAACTCATAGCTATGGCTCGGCCAAATGAAATTCAGTTTTTTATGGTCTAAATCCTCAGAATATTAAAAATGATTAAATTGACTCGAGAGTCTAATTCAAATAGAAGAAAATGAAAGCTCTGAAAAAAATGAAAAGTGATTTTTACTAACATCCATCCATCATCACTACGACAGGAGACCATATGCCAGTTGACAGAGTTGAATGCAAATTCATATACCACAGTGCCGTGAAAGATCAAGTATGTGTCATCCTGTCGAGTCCCTAAATAAATGAGCGGGAAATATGTATAAAAATGTTCATATTTATCAAAGTTTTTCATAGATATTATTCATAAAAATTCATTCGGAATTGTGACCGTTTTCATGATTTTATTAAAATAATTCCTGAAAAGAGGATTAGGGCGAATCAAGAAAAGGGACAAATAAGGGATAATTTGAGAATAATTGCCTATATTTTCTCTAAATACAAGTCTGACCGTCAAAACACGCAAATATGGCCTTTAATGAGATCTAGGGAGTCGGGGTGGCCAGGCAGCTTTTGTACACGTCTAAAGGGAGATTCTAATTGATAACAAAGGGGGAGATTCTAGGTATGTCGAGGGGAAAATAATAACGAAATGAAAATATAATAATTGAATTTACTGGGGGAAAAATGACCAAGTGTGGCGCACCGTTGGGGGAATAGAATGGGATAATACTCGGGGGCAAGGGGAAAATGAGGGAAACAACTCGTACTCACGTTGACCAAAAAGGGCTTCGCAGAAAAGTCCTCCAGAAACGTCCTCAAAAATAATCCTCAGGGCCTTCGTTCCTCCGTCTGACTCCAGGGGCTCCAAAGCGAGAGCTGAGATGGACTCCAATTAATCCAAGTCTTCTTGTCTGCTCACCGAACTAACTTCAGGGGCTACTCTACACGATTTTCTCTTTATTACTTCAGGGGGGGGCACATGGCAATTTATGGGGCAGCTGTCGCACGAGTGATTCCTTTCTCTTCTCTTCTTCTTCTCCTTCGTAATTCGGGGGAATTCGCAGGATCTCGAGTTCTTTCGGGTCAACTCCGAGGGGAATAGGGGCCAATCAAGGTGTTGAGATTGTGCCCACGATCACAATCCAGAGCCGTATCGGTGGTGAATTCGAATGCGGTGGATTATCGTAGCTTCTCCATGGGCGTTCCTCGGGGGCGACGGCTCCTGCATCCACTCCCGGTGGTTCGGAACTGCTAACTTCCTTCGGCGGCTGTTCGTCGTTGAATCCAGGGGCGATGGTAGAGGGGCAACGAGGGGAATATCTGGGGAAAAGATACCCAACGGCGGCGGGATTTACGTTTTAGGGGGCTATGTGTGTTGGGAAAAAATGTAGGTAAAAATAATAATAAATAAATACATATGCCTCGCCACAGAATATACTTACCCATCATTTTAGTTAAAGATGGAATGGTCTTTAAGACGGTCCTTGGGTGACATTTTACAACCTGAAGTTATCTTTCTTCAAGCTTAATCATTGACTTTTTTTTTTGTTCCCGAACGAAAACATTGACTTTGAATAGTAGATTTCGATACTAAGCGATAAGGAAATTTTCTGGCGAATATGAGGTTACGAGACGAGCCGAAGGCGAGTTCTGTAGTCATATGAGGCAGAAAAGTTCTTCACGGCCGCGTGTTAAACACTATTTTTTGTCATTTAGTCCGCGAGCGGTTATTCACGAACGCGAAGCGTCCAACAATGTTTCACAGACTGCGTGACAAAAAATCAATATCCAGAAAATTCTATAGAAGTTTTCTCGAGAATTCGGTAGAATGAGTTGTATGGAAAGATCAAATGGTATTGATTTTCCATATAAAATAGTTTATATTCAATATTTACCATTTGATAATTTTACAATAGATATCTCGTCTTCACGATAATTTTTATTAAAATATGGACGAAACTGAAACAACAAAGCTACCGTACTTTCACTTGGTGCGTTATGAATTGTGAATAGGGTTTTAAATGTTTGTACTGTTTTTAAATGAATACGAATGTTTTGAGTCACTTGAACTATCACTATAATTGCACGTAAATTTGATAAAATACACTTTAAATTACACTAGTCTTAAAAGTACTTGAAACTTAAATTGAGAATTCTAATTATGACTTGACTTAAAGTCAATTGAATACAAGACTTGGCTAGGTCTATTTAAAGGTTTGATTTTGAGAGCGAGGATAATCCGTGAATTGTTCGGAGTTGACTGAAGTTTGAGATTTGCGGAAGGAGTGACTTGCCCCTGACGTTGGAATAACCGTTGAATATTTCCTCACGTGCAATTGGTGGAAGAAAGGGATAGGGAGAAGTCCGTACATAAAAAAAGGGAAAGCGGACGATAGGCTCTCGGTACGCCAGGGGTGTCGAACATGTGTTGACCACCGGGACTGTCTAGAAAGCAGGAACCGGGCAACAGGAGCAAAAAATTCGCAAAATTTTGGACTCGAGAAATTTAACTCTATAAGAAAAAAAGGGACCATTGTCCAAAATTTTGCCTGTACGTGATTTTCTTGAAATGCGTGGGATTATAAAGTTTTCTCACGAGTATTTGAGAATAAGTTATAACTTTGTTTACGCCTAGCCAAAAGTCTGTTTTTAGTTTTCAAAGTTGAAAGTAAATGAATTTGAGGAAATTTAAAATTTTCCAGAAATCTCCTTTTGTTGTTTAAAATGAATTCAAAAATAAAAAATGCTGGTACGCAATATCCTGGGGGGGTTGAAAGTCTATCCGATCAATATGATTCACTTTTAAATAAATTAATTAAAAATAACTGAATTGAAATAGTTTAACTCTCCCCTCAGATGAATTTGAATTCAGAAGCAAATATGAATTGAGAATTTTGTGTTTTATCACGTAATTGTCCATATTGTGCATGCTCTCTGCGTACGTTCCTGACAATGAGTTCACTGATCAATTCTTTCCTAGGCAGAACGATTGGATGCTTCTGGCTATAGGGGATCTCCGCTGCCTGAAGTCTTCCTCCAACGCGAATGATGCCATTTGAATGAAGGAATGAATTGAGCTTCGATAATTTGCTCTTACCATCCACTTCTTTGTTCTCGTTCAGTTAACGTAATTCACTGGGAAACGCCTTCCCTTGCACGACTCTTATGATGACTTGCTCTGCTTGAGCTAGCTCTTCCAATTAGATTGGACCCTTGAATCGTTTGTTGCTCAACTTGAATCTTAGAAGGTAGGCAATGATCCTTTTGAGTTTGTGGATTGACGGATTCCTTGCCAGCAGATTGAACTCATTGATGGCAGCATTCATGCAGGTCACTCGCTTGGCCTCTGGATCTTCAGCAGAGTCATTGAGTTTGGATGCTGACCACTTGTCTTCTGGCATTGATAGTCACTGAGGACCAACCTTTCAAAGCTCGTTGGCAATGAAGTCTGCTGGCATCTGTCCTCTTGAAAGGGCATCAACTGGATTGGACTCTCCTGGGACGTGTCTCCACTCACCCCCTTCAGGATCTGACTGGATCTCTGCTACTCGATTAGGCACATATGTTTTTAATAAATTTGAGGATTTTCTGATCCAGTGCAGAGTAATCATTGAATCACTCCAGAATGTGATTTTCTCGATGGGAATTTCGATTGTGTCCTTGATGCTTTGATTCAATCTGAATAGCAGCACAGCTCCACATAGCCCCAGGCGAGCTTCTGAAACGTACTGGACGGGTGCAACCTTTGATTTTGCACAAAATAATCTGCATTGTACATTTTTCTGAGTGTCAATTGAGCGAATGTAGATACAAGCACCGTAGCCAGTGGTGCCTGCGTCGCAAAATCTGTGAATCTGCAATTTTTTGCCATTCCCCTGACAAATCTTGCGTGGGAAATGAACTTCGTTTAGCAAAGGTAGCTGGGAACAGAGATTTTTTCATTCCGTATGGATGTGATCAAGAACAGACTCGTCCCAGGCAACCGTGGCGTTCCAGAGTTTCTGAATGACTGTTTTTGCAGTCAGAACAACTGGACCCAGCAGCCCCAGTGGATCGTAGATTTTTGCAACTTCAGACATGATGATCCTCTTCATCACTCGTTCTTCCACGGGTACTGGCTGTTGGATATTATTGAGCCGGTTGACTCTGGATTTTCGTAGAGGACCTTTTCCTGGGGTCGTAAATCCCAGGTATGCTGGAACTGTAACACGCCAATAATTATCCAACAACTGATACGGGAACGTAAACTGACTCAGTGTAATGTGGATAAAAATAGAGTTGAGGATGTTTTTGAATAATAACACAGGTTCACTAAACACCTTAAATTTAATTACACGAAAATTATTGTTCAAAGATACATAAATTGAATACACGATAATATTTAAAACTACGCGAAATTAATTGAAGACAGGTCCAGATATACAGCGAGGTTCAGTGAGAGTCGAGTCTTCACTGAACGACGTCGCGATGGTTACTGATCAGATTTGAGGGAAAATTCCAAGTTCTGAATTCGAAAATGGGAGGGATGGATGTTTCTTATTGGCTAATCTTATTTTCTCGCTTTAAAACTATTGGTCAGAAGAAAGTGGGAAGGCGTGTATAAAACTACAGTTGAGAGAGTTTTGGGGATTTTCCAAAATTATGGGATACCTTTTTTTTATATAGAGAATAATTTTTGGTGTGCCTGGATGGGTGGTCATCTGTTTGGCACGTGTGGGGAAAACATTTTACTTCCTTCCGACTTTCTCAAAATTCCTAAGATTTATGGTAAGACCGTAATAAAAAGGATAAACTCAACCCTTGAACAGCAAAAAAGGGACAGATTGTCAGACCCCAGATTTTGGGTCTCCATAAACTGTGATTTTACCATTTTTCCCCAATTACCAATAATTTGAGGAAATTCCCCCATTCAAATCTAAAAAAATCGGTTATGCACCGAACACACTGGGGGGGTTGAGAATCATGAGATGATCAACTAATTGCAGATATCTCCCGTTATACTGAATCGTTGAATTGATCGAGTTTAGAAGTGAGTGGAGAAATTTGAATTTAACCTTAATTTAATAATGAATGACATTACTTGGTATTCTCAAGGATTCGCTTAGTGTCTTTAACTTTTCAGTCTTTTCGTATTTATTCACCTTTTTGATCAACGAGTAATGGAGCCAATTTTCGAACATTACGATCGAATTCACCTTTGGCTGTTTTTACTCTCACTGATCTTATTATTCCGTCACTACCAGGAAACACTTGCATGACTCTCCCAAGAGCCCATTGACGAGGAGGTAAATTGTCCTCCCGAAGAATGACGATGGTGCCCTCCTTGATGTGATATTCTCCAGTGGTCCACTTGGTTCTGGCGATCTGTTCGTTGATTTATTCTTTATACCAACGTCTCCAGAACTCCTGTTGTTTCTTCTGGATAAGTTCCCAAGCAGAAAGCCTATTGCTTAGACTGGACTCCCACTCGGGTTCTGGCAGACTGGTTAATGCGTCACCAGTTAAGAAATGGCCAGGAGTGAGTACGAGTAGATCATTGGGATCAGTCGAGATGGGCGTGAGGGGGCGAGAATTCAGGATAGCTTCAATTTCAGTCACCAGAATATTGAATTCTTCGTAGGTCACCAAAGTGTCAGTGATCCTCTTCAAATGATGCTTAAAAGATTTGACTCCCGCCTCCCATAGAGCGCCAAAGTGAGGAGTCAAAGGAGGTGTGAAGTGCCATGAGATGCCATGCTCACCCAGCCTTCGCTCGACCGTTTCGTTATGGCTCTTTGATTGAAGTAGAGCGTACAGCTCCTTAATTTTGTTGTGTGCCCCAATAAAGTTTGACCCATTATCGGAGTACGGGTATAGTGGCTTACCTCTCCTCGCGATGAGCCTCTTAAGAGCTGCCATAAAACCCTCTGTCGTCAGGTCGCTGACCACCTCAAGGTGCACTGCCTTTACTGTCATGCACACAAACACAGCGACCCAGACCTTGACACGTGCTCTGTTCCGATGTTTCCTCTCCTTCAAAAAAAAGGGTCCGCAATAATCCACACCGACGGTGACAAAAGGTTTAGCCTGTGTGACGCGAACCTTGGGTAGGTTAGCCATAACGTAGTCACTGCTGGGGGAGCTGGCCCGCACGCATCTCGTACATTCTCCGATGATTTTTCGCACTTGGGCTCGCGCATTGATCAACCAATATTTCGTGCACAGAGAATAGAGAGTGGTTTGAGCTCCAGCATGGAAGTTGGTGAGATGCTNCAGCAACATTTTGTCCCAGTGCCTTCATGGCCAAAATCTGGTTCTGAATGTGATTCAATAATTTTTTAATCTCTTCGGAAGAGTTTTTCTTCATAGATGGAGTTTCCATCAGAATATCGCAGTGACGGAGAACTAATACATACTCNCAAGGGATGTTGTTGAGCATAAGGGATTCTGGCGTTGCTCAGTCGCCCTCCCACTCTTATCAATCCATTTTGATCCAGGAAAGGACTGAGTGACAACAATTTGTATTTGGGTGGGAGTGATTCGCCCTTTTTGAGGTCCTTAATTTCATTCGAGAACGCTTCTGCTTGAACCAACTTGATAATTCTCTCATTTGCCAATCGTAGCTCTTCAGCAGTGATGGGTCCATGCCTTTTGTTCTTGAACCTCAAACATAAAGCGGCGATCCTTCTGAGATGACCAATCGATGAGTAACGTTCCCAGAGATCGGTCTTTGGAGTCGTTAAAAGGCACTGGACCTTCCTGATTTCTGGAATTTCCATAGGAATCAGTAATTCAGAAGTGGGCCAGCTCGATTCATCCAGATTCAGCCACGATGGTCCATTTTTCCACTGCGTATTTTCGATTAATTCTGCAGGGGTTAATCCACGGGACACGTGATCTGCAGAGTTGTCGTGCGTCCGTACATGATGCCACTCACTACCCCTAGTCTTCTCTTGAATTCCAGAGACTCGATTTGCAAAGAATACGAGGAGTTTATGTGGTGGGGTCTTGATCCAGTGTAAAGCCACCATGGAGTCAGACCAGAAGAATGCCCGATGAATCTCATGAGTCAACGATTTTTTCATCACTTGATATAAATCNAGTCTGTAGAATGGCGAGAAGTGGAAACAGGAGCGTACGATGACATCGAGGCGAGTCGTATAGCTTCTTCTCTTAAAAAGGCCAAGAGATCCTCATAGTCTGGTAGTTTATTCCCTTGCATCTTTCGATTACATTCTTTAGCAGTCTCTTTATCTATCTTTCGGAGAATGAGATGTACCAGNCTATCAAATGACGCATTGATTAAGACAGATAGTTGATTTTTATACGATTTCCACTCGGTAGAAACACTGGATGGCACAGGATCGTCCCAATCCAATTATTCTTTCCACAATAACTGCATAATAATTTTACCTCGAACAATAACTGGGCCAAATAGACCGAGAGGGTCGAAAATTTGGGCCAGCTTTGATGCAATGGATCGTTTAGTGACCTTTAAAGCGGTAGGCATCGGTTTTACTGTGTAGATGATGGCATCCCGCTGTGGGTCCCAGTGTATTCCGAGGGTCTTGATGGTGGCATCCTTGTCTACCTGCAGTTGGAGATTGACGTTGCTCTCAGGTAGATTCTGCAATAGCCTGGGATCATTGGAGGCCCATTGCCTCAAATTTAACCCACCTCGTTTCAGCCGAGTATCGATATCATCGCGGAGACTCACGGCAGCTTCATATGAATCGGTTCCCGTGAGTAGGTCATCGACATACAGGTCTCTTTTGATCCGAAGGGCGGCTTCAGGGAAATCCTCACTCTCGTCGTCGGCCAACTGGTGCAAACATCGGATTGCCAGATATGGGGCAGAGGCGACGCCGAAAGTGACAGTATTTAATTCATATGTCTTTGTTCGTCCCTCAGCATTCATCCACAGAATTCTTTGGAATTTTCGGTCTTCTTCACGAACCCAAAACTGACGATACATTTTTTCAATGTCCGCAGTCAACACGTACTGATGAGATCTGAAGCGAAGTAGTAACGAAAAAATGTCGTCTTGAATAGTGGGGCCCGTCATCAGTGCGTCGTTCAGGGAAATTGCAGTAGCACCAGTCTTTGCAGATGCGTTGAAAACGACACGAACCTTTGTAGTGAGGCTCGTAGTCTTTATTACCGTATGATGAGGCAGGTAGACGCCTTCTCCAGACGGGTCAGCTTCTGGGGCCTCGGATATGTGTCCCAGGTCAATGTATTCTTGTAACACTGCCCTATAGGACTCCTCTAGTTCAGGATTGCGTAGAAATTTTCGTCGCAGTGCTCTCAAACGTGCCTTTGCTAATTCCTTTGTGTCACACAGAACCTCCTTTTTTTCATTAAATGGTAATGAAACGATGTATTTTCCATTTCCACCTCTCGTGACATTTTCTTTGAAATGAGCTTCACAGAGTTCTTCCTCTTGAGAATAAGAGTGAGAAATTTTTGGGACTTCTTCCAGTTCCCAGAATTTCCTGATATCAAAAGTTGACTCGCTCGTTTCTGATTCAGTGACCAGGTTGCATTGTACTGGAGACTGATCTATGGCAGAGTGATTGTTTGGTAGAGCACTCCCCCCGAGAATCCATCCCAATAACGTTTGCTGGAGAATTAAATCTGGATCTCTGGGGCCATTCAACCGGATTTGACCCTGGCAGAACATTGACAAACTCGTGCCCACACTGATCAGAATATCCACTGGCGCTGGACGATCGAATAATGGATCAGCCAACGTGATATTTTTGGGTATTTGGAGAACACTCCTGTCAATTGGTTCCATGGGATAAAGTCCACCAATTTGATTAACAGTGAGAAAACTGAGTGATCTGTTGAACCCATTGATCCTTGATTGGATGGTGGTATTCACCAAGTCATTAGCCGCAGTTTGAGCATTATTCAGTCCCTCCACAGTCATCGTGAGTTTTTCTCGTGGCAATTTCAATTTCTTGACTAAGGCATCAGTCATAAAATTGGTGCTAGCTCCAGTATCTAAAATAGTTCGACACTGAATCGGTTTTTGTTGATGATCGAGAATGTTGATGACAGCAGTGACGACGAAGTCTCGCGTTGGCAAGGTGGCCACGAGAGCGATGGTTTTTCCAGATAGACATCCTCTCAGCATCTTCTTTTCGTCTTCGTTGAGGTGGAGGAGCTCGTGATATTTCTTGTGACAAGGGGCACAGTCTCCTTCTTTACAAAATCTCGNGTTGTCAGCGAGTGAAGAAATCGACACTTTAAATTGAAGGATGTATTTAGAGGATAATGTTCGGTGGTCAATTAGACAGGTAGGTGGAGGCAGGTAGAACCTTCAAACGTCCAGCTCCTGGATGACTCCGGCGAAGTTCTTGTAGTTGGATGCACTAGAGTAGACGGTCTTAGTACACGCACTCGCGAACTGTTCAATAATAATTAATTGTTTATAGTGAATAACACTTCGTAACGACACTAAAAAGTTCTTATATATCCGGCTCGAAGGACCATTTTTTTTTGTTGGATATTATTGACGCGGTTGACTCTGGATTTTCGTAGAGGACCTTTTCCTGGGGTCGTAAATCCCAGGTATGCTGGAACTGTAGCACGCCAATAATTATCCAACAACTGATATGGGAACGTAAACCGACTCAGTGTAATGTGGATAAAAATAGAGTTGAGGATGTTTTTGAATAATAACACAGGTTCACTAAACACCTTAAATTTAATTACACGAAAATTATTGTTCAAAGATACATAAATTGAATACACGATAATATTTAAAACTACGCGAAATTAATTGAAGACAGGTCCAGATATACAGCGAGGTTCAGTGAGAGTCGAGTCTTCACTGAACGACGTCGCGATGGTTACTGATCAGATTTGAGGGAAAATTCCAAGTTGTGAAGTCGAAAATGGGAGGGATGGATGTTTCTTATTGGCTAATCTTATTTTCTCGCTTTAAAACTATTGGTCAGAAGAAAGTGGGAAGGCATGTATAAAACTACAGTTGAGAGAGTTTTGGGGATTTTCCGAAATTATGGGATACCTTTTTTTTATACAGAGAATAATTTTTGGTGTGCCTGGACGGGTGGTCATCTGTTTGGCACGTGTGGGGAAAACATTTTACTTCCTTCCGACTTTCTCAAAATTCCTAAGATTTATGGTGAGACCTTAATAAAAAGGATAAACTCAACCCTTGAACAGCAAAAAAGGGACAGATTGTCAGACCCCAGATTTTGGGTCTCCATAAACTGTGATTTTACCATTTTTCCCCAATTACCAATAATTTGAGGAAATTCCCCCATTCAAATCTGAAAAAATCGGTTGTGCACCGAACACTGGCTGGACTGCGTATGAAATGGAATCTGTGCGTCCCTATTCACTCCCAGTATCTTGAGCATCAATCCATCGTTCAGTTGAATCCGTTGATGAATAGACTCCGGGTAGCCTTTGTAGCAACCTGGGATCATTGGAAGCCCAGTGCTTGATGTTGAGCCCACCCCAAGCTAATAATTGGATGATTTCTTTACGAGCCTGCTCAGTTTTATGAAGTAAATTGAATCCACAGAGCAAATCGTCCACGCACATTTTTCGTTTGATGACATGTGCCGCAATGGGAAATTGATGGACTTCATCCTCTGCTAAATGCTGGAGACATTGGACTGCTTGATAAGAGAAAGAGGACAGCCCAAATGTCACGTTGTTCAGCTCATAAACCGCGACCTTGCCATCATTATTTCTCCATAGGATGCGTTGGTGATGACGATCTTCTTCTCGTACTCCAAATTGCAGGAACATTTTCTCAATGTCACCTATGAGTTGCGAGAAGTGTGTGCGAAAGCGAAGCACCTGCCAGAAAATGTCTTTCTGCAGCTTGGGACCAACCAACAGTGTTTCATTCAATGAAATGTCAGTGGTGGTTTTAGCAGAGCCATCATATACTAGTCTGACCTTGGTTTTCACACTATCCTTTTTCACAACAGTATGATGGGGTAAATAAAATCCTGTATTGCTAGGATCACGTACCTCCGATAAATAATTGAGCTGCAAGTACTCTTCAATGTTATAAGAGTATGTCTTGAAGAGCTCAGGATGCCTGATGAACTTGCGTTTCAAGGTTTGCGAACGTCTGAAGGCCATGTTGTAGAAGTTGCCCAGGAGATGCTTTTTAGATTTAAATGGGAAAGCAACTGTATATTTACCTGCGGAATCACGACTGTAATTTCTTTTAAAGTGATCCACGGCTTGCTGCTCTTCAAGTGAATGAGGTTTTGGCCTTGAAACTTCCTCAACCTCCTAGAATTTCTCCAAGTTGAAATCTGGTTTTGCATGATGACACTGAATTGACTTAGCACCTTGAGACACTTGAATGGAACTACCAATTACCCAGCCAATCTGAATTTAATTGAGATAGAGGTCCCGTCCACTTGGTTGCGATAAATCAATCTGCCCAGTGCAGAGTAATGATAGCGTTGGCCCAGTTGCTATGAGCATGTCAATTGGGACTGGCTTGTGGAAGTCTGGATCCGCCAATCGAATATTCGCTGGGATTTTTACTGATTCTCGTGGAATGAATGATGGTGGAATCAGCTCGCAAATCTTTGGAACGGTTAAGAAGCTCAACTCTTTCTGGAAACCATTGTGCCTGGATTTAATTGTGGCAGTTACTATATCCTTCATATATGTTGCCATTGCACGGAGAGTCCCAATTGGTAGAACATACGGTTTTCGTGGCAGCTTTAATTTTGTTGCGAGATCTTCGGTGATGAAGTTCGCTGATGCACCAGTGTCTCAGAGAACTCGACATTGTTCTGATGCACTGGATTTGGTGAGCACATTGACTACTACTGTGGTCATGACGTGACTGGAGGCAAGGCGAGCGGTTATTGCACTTACAGATTCTCCCGGGGTTGACGATGAGTGTAGGAGAGAATTATGTGGCTCTCCACACTGACTGCAATTGCTGTATCTGCACTCTTGCTTGTGTTTGTTCAAACAGTTGAGGCAGAGTCCCAGTTGCTTCGCAACCTTAATGCGTTGATCCACTGGCAACTCTTTATATTTTTTACATCGAAAGAGTGCGTGATATTATTCGCGACATGTCTGAAAATTTTTACCAGTGGTTGAATTGAAAGAATGAAGTTTATTCTTTTTGTTAGTTGATGTTCTGTTGATAGTCTCCACCGCTGGAGTAGATTTATCCTTATTTCCCGACTGGAGCCTTCAAGCACTTTTGGTGAGGAAGACTAGCATGTCCTCTAGTTTTGGGAGCACCCCACGTTCCTGTTGATCGTCCCAGGCATCCGCAGTGGCCTTAGCAATTTTTAGCTCTAACAGGGCCACGATCAGCTGTTCGCCAACGTCCACACCAAGACCGTTGAGTGACTCCACATGTTGACGTGTATTGTCAACTAATTTTTTCAGACCTTCTGCGTCCTCTTTTTCTTGTTGAGGCATTTTTAATAATTGATGCAGATGTCTGGAAACGATTATACGTGTATCTAGGTACTCCTTATCCAGGATGTACGCCTTCGGCGAGCCTCGTCTCTACCTTACCGACGCCTCGTGCTGCTAACTTCACACTCATCGCAAACCTCCACTTACAGGCCTTGTGACACAAATAACTATTATTCAAATATGGAAGAAACTGAGACAACCAAGCTACCGTATTCTCACTTGGTGCGTTATGAATTGTGAATAGGGTTTTAAATGTTTGTAATGTTTTTAAATGAATACCTCCTCCATCGCAGAAGAGCTGTGGGCAGGACATGGGGACTCAATCCTAAAATGATGCTCTGGCTCTACCAAATGGTTCTACTTCCGAGACTGTTGTACGCTGCGGTCGTCTGGTGGCCGAGCGTGAGTAAGACGGAAACAGGGAACCTGTTGAAAAGCCTACAGGGTACCTTCCTGAGGGCTGCAACAGGAGCCATGAAATGGACACCTACCGAGGCGCTAGAAATAGCACTCAGTATCCCACCCCTCGACCTTAGAGTTGTGAGTTGTGCTACCACAACTGCATACAGGGTGTCCCAGAAGTACATGCTGATCCTGAACAAGCATATACAGGGGGTGATTCTGACCCGAAAAGTCCTTTTCCACTTTTCGATCAGAAGCACCCCTCCGGAGATATTGGGGTAAATAGGATAGCCAATGACGCTGCAGCGTTAAGCGGCAGTACGTGCGTGTGGCTCCGCGCATCGGTGTGCGTGATTCCCCTTCTAGTCAGCAGGAGGCGGGATAGCGTTTTACGTTCACCCGTGAGCGAGAGAGACAAGGAAAGATATTTCTCTCTCGCTCTCTCACATCTCTCTACGAAAATGTTTTTGCCATTATCTGTTAAACAATTGGGTTTAGGGGATTTTTCCATTGATCATTTTTTGTAGCAAATCGAATTTGCAACAAACTAATCTCATGCAAAAATCACGTAAACCCAATAGTTGATTAAATAATTGCAATAAAATCTTGAATAATTTTTGGTCATTATTTAAAAAACTATTGGGTTTACATCATTTTTCCATCAGATTATATTTGTTGCAAATTCGATTTGCGACAAAAAATAATCAATGGAAAAATCCTCTCACCCCAATTTTTTACCACATAATTGAGAAAGAGCGTGTTTCTTCGGAAAAATTCCAAAAATCACAGCTATCCCCCTTTCGATTTCTGAGGCAATTGTTTAATTGTTAATTCTCTCAGATACCAAGAAGATTAGGACATTTTGTCAGTAGATCTTTTATCTTGTTACTGAAATTTAACAGAAAAAAGTTCTTTTAACAACATCTCTTGAAATTCTCAGTTGAGGAGATAATTAATAAGTAATTAATGACCTCGGATATTCCAACGGGATGGCCGACGATTTTCGGGAAATAATAATCAATAACTAAATCTTGTAAACCCATTTGTTTACAAGATAATTGTAAAAGAGTTTTTTTTTGCGAAATAATTGATAAAATTACCCTCGTCCCCATTTCGATTTCTGAGGCGATTGTTTAATTGTTAATTGTCTCAGATACCAAGAGGATTAGGAAATTTTCTCAGTAAATCTTTTATCTTGATAATGAAATTTACCAGAATAAAGTTCTTTTGACAAAATCCTTTAAAATTCTCAGTTGAAGAGATAATTAACAATTAATTAATGGCCCCAAAAATGCGAAGGGGATGGCCGACGATTTTCGGGAAATCCCGAGTTACGAAAAGTTTTTTACTATTATCTGTTCAACAATTGGGTTTAGGGGATTTTTCTATTGATTATTTTTGGTCGCAAATCGAATTTGCAACAAAAATAATCTAATACAAATATCACGTAAACCCAATAATTTATTAAATAATTGCAATAAAGTCTTGAATAAGTTTTGGTCATTATTTAAAAAACTATTGGATTATAATCCGCCCAGGTAGCAACAAAATCATGCACGTTCCGCATTGTTTTGAAATTCACCGGGCTCTCGCCTTACACACCGTTCGTTGCGAATAAGAAGAAAATCATCGTATGAATTCGATTGGGTCGACGTTCTTCAAGTTATCTCACCCCCCAACCATTCGTCGAGCCAACAGAGAACATCATCGAGAACAGTCGGACAGGGTCGAAAATTTTGCAAGTCACACCTGATGAGGGACTGTCAACAATAAATGAGGCAGTTTAAAATAAGCCGATCACCACTCAGGAAGAATTCAACAATCGAAATGTTCGGCACATCAATGCAGCCATTCACCAGCAGATCATCAACGAAACAAGAAGTATCAATATTTATCGAGGCTTACGCGAGAGGAGTCAACTCTGGCGCTAATTTCAGCAGAAGTACATCACCATCAGCAGGGAGGGGAATTCAGTAACTACAGGATTGAGAGCAATCAACAATGAGGTCGGCGGCAACTGGGGGAATTTACGCCTCTCTCAGTCGACAAACGGCTTACCAGAAGGAAGAACATCACCAAGAGGAGATTCAAGTTTCACCAAAAAAGGGATGCGACCTTCAGATCAATAGTCAGCTCNGCAGAAGTACATCACCATCAGCAGGGAGGGGAATTCAGTAACTACAGGATTGAGAGCAATCAACAATGAGGTCGGCGGCAACTGGGGGAATTTACGCCTCTCTCAGTCGACAAACGGCTTACCAGAAGGAAGAACATCACCAAGAGGAGATTCAAGTTTCACCAAAAAAGGGATGCGACCTTCAGATCAATAGTCAGCTCATCAACTACATCGCTAAAAGAGATCATCAACAGATTTAGCAGAGATCGGCGCTCTAAGAAATATTAAACAGCCGATTCACATAAAAGAAGACTGGTCCATTCAACATTAGCAGGAGGATTGACAACCAAGGCGGTTCACCTCGTCAAATCCTAGAATCTTCAAGTAGTTGGCGCCAACACAGCAATTATGGAACACTACGAGGTACGTAATTGCACAGTTTGTTCACCGAGTGTTTCTCCAACGGCCGTAAGGAAACCTTCAACGAGCAGCTGATGGAGCTTCACCAAAATTCAGCGACCAGGAAAGATGGAAATTTAATGCAATCAACTGCATACAAATTGCGGAGCTATCACCACAGATGATCAACAACTGTGAGACACAGTTAAATCTTGAGAAGTCAACAAAAGGCATCCGAATTTCCAGAAGCCTCTCCGGCATAATATCTACCGCAGAACAGGCCCTGGGAGAAGATGTTATCACCAAGCAGCTAGGGGACCCCAAAGGCTCCAGGATNTCACTAGTAATCAAGTACATCACCGGTCTTTGTAAGATCGCCGTTTTGTTCAGTACATCACCTCTGTTGATTAAATCCAGTCTAAATTCAGTGACTCAACGAATTTACAGTGAAAGACAATCATCAATTTAATTAGACATTCAACTATTGAAAATCAAAGAGTGTAAATAGATTTGACAACGTGGTTCGATCCCACAAAATAAAGTGTGATATTTTAAATCCGGCTCATCAGTAATTGTCCCAACATCTCCCTCCACATTTTCATCCCACATCCACCCTAAAGCTAGTCATTCACCAAACAGATTATTTTTGTTGCAAATTCGATTTGCGACAAGAAATAATCAATGGAAAAATCCCCTAAACCCAATTGTTGAACAGATGATGGTAAAAAACTTTTCGTTAGTCGGGATTTCCCGAAAATCGTGGGCCATCCCCTTCGCATTTTTGGGGCCATTAATTAATTGTTAACTATCTCTTCAACTGAGAATTTTAAGCGATTTTGTCAATAAAACTTTTTTCTGTTACATTTCATTAACAAGATAAAAGATCATTTGACAAAATTTCCTAGTCGTCTTGGTATCTGAGATAATTAACAATTAAACAATCGCCTCGGAAATCGAAAGGGGGACGGGGGTATTTTCTCAATTATTTCGCAAAAAAAACTCTTTTACAATTATCTTGTAAAGAAATGGGTTTACAAGATTTAGTTATTGATTATTATTTCCGAGGTCATTAATTAATTATTATATATCTCCTCAACCGAGAATTTCAAGAGATTTTGTCGGAGGAACTTTTTTCTGTTACATTTCATTAACTGTTGGAATACAACGATGATCTGACACTCACATACACAATGACACTGACACACAGACACCATGCTATGTATACACACAGTAACACTCGGCACAGCCAGGGACACTGTACGATAGTCAGTTCCAATACACTATACACAGCAGACGTGCTTCTTTACGTTTATCTAAACCTCTTATTGATTAACCCAGTCTATTCTCGCATCCTGATTTATGATATTGACTTCTCAGTATATTGATCAGTATATTCAACATTAACAAGATGAAACATCAACTGACAAAATTTCCTAGTCCTCTTGGTATCTGAGATAATTAACCATTAAACAATCGCCTCAGAAATCGAAAGGGGGAGGGGGGTAATTTTCTCAATTATTTCGCAAAAAAAAACTCTTTTACAATTATCTTGTAAACAAATGTGTTTACAAGATTTAGTTATTAATTATTATTTCCCGAAAATCGTCGGCCATCCCCTCGGATTATTAATTATCTCCTCAACCGATAATTTCAAGAGATTTTGTTAGAAGAACTTTTTTCTGTTAAATTTCATTAACAAGATAAAAGATTTACTGACAAAATGTCCTAATCCTCTTGGTATCTGAGATAATTAACAATTAAACAATCACCTCAGAAATCGAAAGGGGGACGGGGGTAATTTTCTCAATTATTTCGCAAAAAAAAACTCTTTTACAATTATCTTGTAAACAAATGTGTTTACAAGATTTAGTTATTAATTATTATTTCCCGAAAATCGTCGGCCATCCCCTCGGATTATTAATTATCTCCTCAACCGATAATTTCAAGAGATTTTGTTAGAAGAACTTTTTTCTGTTAAATTTCATTAACAAGATAAAAGATTTACTGACAAAATGTCCTAATCCTCTTGGTATCTGAGAGAATTAACAATTAAACAATTGCCTCAGAAATCGAAAGGGGGATAGCTGTGATTTTTGGAATTTTTCCGAAGAAACACGCTCTTTCTCAATTATGTGGTAAACAATTGGGGTTAGGGGATTTTTCCATTGATTATTTTTTGTCGCAAATCGAATTTGCAACAAAAATAATCTAATGGAAAAATGATGTAAACCCAATAGTTTTTTAAATAATGACCAAAAATTATTCAAAATTTTATTGCAATTATTTAATCAACTATTGGGTTTACGTGATTTTTGCATAAGATTAGTTTGTTGCAAATTCGATTTGCTACAAAAAATGATCAATGGAAAAATCCCCTCAACCCAATTGTTTAACAGATAATGGCAAAAACATTTTCGTAGAGAGATGTGAGAGAGCGAGAGAGAAATATCTTTCCTTCTCTCTCTCGCTCACGGGTGAACGTAAAACGCTATCCCGCCTCCTGCTGAGTAGAAGGGGAATCACGCACACCGGTGCGCGGAGCCACACGGACGTACTGCCGCTTAACGTTGCAGCGTCATTGGCTGTCCTATTTACCCCAATATCTCCGGAGGGGTGCTTCTGATCGAAAAGTGGAAAAGGACTTTTCGGCTCAGAATCACCCCCTGTACATGCTGGTTCAGGATCAGCATGTACTTCTGGGACACCCTGTATAAACTAAGGTGTCAACAAGAATGGAAGATGACGGGCCAAGGCCATACAAGACTTAGCATAGTCAATGATCGACCCTTCATAGGTAAGACGGATAGAATTCCTAGGAAGTATCAGATCAGGAAAACCTTCAGAACGAGTATACCACCCAGACAGGAGTGGCTAGACTCGGAACGTAAACCAGGACCAAGAGAGGACTACTGGTTTACGAACGGCTCTGGCTTCAATGAAAGTTTTGGGGCAGGCATCTACCGTCTGAAAGATGACTTTGGAGAGAGCTTTCCACTGGGCCACCATTCCACCGTCTTTCAAGCAGAAATGCTGGGCATACCTACGTGTGCAGAGTATCTGAACGCGAAAGACCCAAAAAGGGTGAAAATATTCATCTGCAGTGACTGCCAGGCAGCGATTCACGCCCTGGAAAAACCCACTACAGAGTCACGGGTGGTGTGGGAATGCATGCAGGCATTGGACTCACTGGGTAAAAATAACCAGGTTACTGTAACCTGGGTACCAGGCCACCATGGGATTCTGGGTAATGAAGAGGCAGATAGGCTGGCCAAGGAGGGTACAGAAAGGGTGCCCTCACACGGCCTGCTTGGCATACCCTTCGCAGTGGGAAAAACTCTTATTAAAGAACATTTCTGGCGAGAACATGTCAGGCGTTGGGAGAAAGTTGCGACCTGCCGACAAGCGAAACTGCTTATGAGGGGGCAACTAAGAGATAGAACCAGAAAGCTTCTGGAGCTGCACAGAGGGGATCTGAGGGTAGCAATAGGGCTCCTCACGGGTCATACAGCTCTCAGAGCTCATCTGTTCAAGATGAAACTTGCAGAACAAGAAGACTGCAGACTGTGCGGAGGCGATAAGGAGGGCGTCATCCACATTTTATGTGAATGCCCCCTATTAGCACTCCGTCGCTATAAAATCTGGGGCCAGGCTTTCCTGAAACCAGAGGACTTACAACAAGCGGCTGTCACCAGCCTTATTAGCCTAGTGAGAAATACAGGGCTGGGGCTGTGTGACTGACCGAAACTAAGGCGGATGTTACAAAAGATCGTATGATTTAGGTGACTCTGGGCGCTTTAAGTGACCAGCCGCGCATATTCTAATTCTCCTTCTTCTTTAAATGAATATGAATGCTTTGAGTCACTTGAACTATCACTATAATTGCACTTAAATTTGATAAAATACACTTTAAGTTACACTAGTATTAAAAGCACTTGAAATTTAAATTGAGAATTCTAATAATGACTTGACTTAAACTCGATTGAATACTGGACTTGGCTAGGTCTATTTAAAGGTTTGATTTTGAGCGCGAGATTAATCCGTGAATTGTTCAGAGTTGACTGAAGTTTGGGATTTTCGGAAAGAGTGACTTGCCCCTAACCAGTGAGGGTGGGAAAAGATTTTCACAATTTCATTGATTGGAATAACCGTTGAATATTTCCTCACGTGCAATTGGTCAAGGAAAGGGTCAGGGGGAAGTACGTACATAAAAAAAGGGAAAGCGGACGATACGCTCTCGGTACGCGAGGAGTGTCGAACATGTGTTGACCACCGGGACTGTCTAGGAATCAGGAACCGGGCAACAGGAGCAAAAAATTCGGGAAATTTTGGACTCGAGAAATTTAAGTCTGTAAGAAAAAAGGAACCATTGTCCAAAATTTCGCCTGTACGTAATTTTCTTGAAATGCGTGTGATTAGAAAGTTTACTCACGAGGAATTGAGAATAATTTATAACTTTATTTACGCCTAGCCAAAAGTCTGACTTTAGTTTTCAAAGTCGAAAGTAAATGAATTTGAGAGAATTTAAAATTTTCGAGAAATCTCCTTTTGTATTTTAAAATAAATTCAAAAATAAAAAATGTTGGTACGTAACAATAGAAGCGACGAAAAAATGATTCAATTTCCCATTCAATTATAATAGATATTCAATAGAATTTTCTAGCGAATGCATTGACCTTTTCCAGGGCATTCTTTCGTGCGTGTGATACAGCCGAATGATTTACGTGGAATCATTTAAATATACCATTTCTCAGAAGCATACAAATTCATTCAACATCTTCAAATCTCCTTTAAATTCATTCTGTCATTTTTACTTTAGGCCCAGGACTGTCACTGGTTGAAAATGACGGCTTTAGGTCGACAAAAAAAGATCGAAATTTGTCCCCAGCGAACACATTATACCAAAAATAAGTGGAATTTGTAGTGAAAAATAGAACGAATTGAAAGTAGTTAAAAGGTAATTATGGAATATATCTGTGTGTAAAATTCAGCTTCATTGTTATTGAAACCATTCAGTCTTTTTCTTTATTTCACTGGGCCGAGAAATCTCACACTATGAGAAAAGTATTATCGCCTGATGACACAATATACTATTTCGTCACTAGGCTAAAAGAAACTTTTCTGGCAAATACTAGTTTGCAGCCTTTACCGAAGGCGAGGAATGCAGTCATTTGAGTTAGAAAAGTTTTTATTCGGCCAAGTGACTAATGATATTATTTTTGATTCATGATATTAAAAATTGAAAACCAAATTCAAATTTGAAACGAAAAAATGAATTCTGAAAAATCCTTTCGTTGTAAAAGTATTATTATTATTATTATTACACTAGGGGGCTTCGCCCCCTGCTCGCTCTGCTCGACAACCCGGGGGGGGGCTTCGCTCCCCCCCCGTCCGTGTGACCGCAGCGGTGTGACCGTACCCATAAACATCTTCCATATGAGCACTCCCTAAAATATCGATATCCCCTTTATCACCACTCGCTCATATAGACCCCCCTTATAAATACAGGCACCTCCCCATATAGGAACCCTCGTATAGGCACCCAGCGTCCCCTGAATTTGAGCGTCCCCTGAATTTTAGCGTCCCCTGAACTTGAGCGTCCCCTGAATTTTTCGCCTTATTTTTTTATTTATATAGAGAGAAGAGATATAGAGAGATACGTGCCTGCGTGAGTTTACATCATGAGGAGACACTCACATTTCACGGGGGGAGGCTTACAAAACATAGAAACAATTCAGGTACAAAGTTTGAATTAACAATTAACAAATAATGATCATACGGATAGCTACACAGTCCAAAACTTAATGCT
>NW_021680916.1:123992-151592 GCF_001412515.2 Diachasma alloeum
GGGCAACTAAGAGATAGAACCAGAAAGCTTCTGGAGCTGCACAGAGGGGATCTGAGGGTAGCAATAGGGCTCCTCACGGGTCATACAGCTCTCAGAGCTCATCTGTTCAAGATGAAACTTGCAGAACAAGAAGACTGCAGACTGTGCGGAGGCGATAAGGAGGGCGTCATCCACATTTTATGTGAATGCTCTCTATTAGCACTCCGTCGCTATAAAATCTGGGGCCAAGCTTTCCTGGAACCAGAGGACTTACAACAAGCGGCTGTCACCAGCCTTATTAGCCTAGTGAGAAATACAGGGCTGGGGCTGTGTGACTGACCGAAACTAAGGCGGATGTTACAAAAGATCGTATGATTTAGGTGACTCTGGGCGCTTTAAGTGACCAGCCGCGCATATTCTAATTCTCCTTCTTCTTTAAATGAATATGAATGCTTTGAGTCACTTGAACTATCACTATAATTGCACTTAAATTTGATAAAATACACTTTAAGTTACACTAGTATTAAAAGCACTTGAAATTTAAATTGAGAATTCTAATAATGACTTGACTTAAACTCGATTGAATACTGGACTTGGCTAGGTCTATTTAAAGGTTTGATTTTGAGCGCGAGATTAATCCGTGAATTGTTCAGAGTTGACTGAAGTTTGGGATTTTCGGAAAGAGTGACTTGCCCCTAACCAGTGAGGGTGGGAAAAGATTTTCACAATTTCATTGATTGGAATAACCGTTGAATATTTCCTCACGTGCAATTGGTCAAGGAAAGGGTCAGGGGGAAGTACGTACATAAAAAAAGGGAAAGCGGACGATACGCTCTCGGTACGCGAGGAGTGTCGAACATGTGTTGACCACCGGGACTGTCTAGGAATCAGGAACCGGGCAACAGGAGCAAAAAATTCGGGAAATTTTGGACTCGAGAAATTTAAGTCTGTAAGAAAAAAGGAACCATTGTCCAAAATTTCGCCTGTACGTAATTTTCTTGAAATGCGTGTGATTAGAAAGTTTACTCACGAGGAATTGAGAATAATTTATAACTTTATTTACGCCTAGCCAAAAGTCTGACTTTAGTTTTCAAAGTCGAAAGTAAATGAATTTGAGAGAATTTAAAATTTTCGAGAAATCTCCTTTTGTATTTTAAAATAAATTCAAAAATAAAAAATGTTGGTACGTAACAATAGAAGCGACGAAAAAATGATTCAATTTCCCATTCAATTATAATAGATATTCAATAGAATTTTCTAGCGAATGCATTGACCTTTTCCAGGGCATTCTTTCGTGCGTGTGATACAGCCGAATGATTTACGTGGAATCATTTAAATATACCATTTCTCAGAAGCATACAAATTCATTCAACATCTTCAAATCTCCTTTAAATTCATTCTGTCATTTTTACTTTAGGCCCAGGACTGTCACTGGTTGAAAATGACGGCTTTAGGTCGACAAAAAAAGATCGAAATTTGTCCCCAGCGAACACATTATACCAAAAATAAGTGGAATTTGTAGTGAAAAATAGAACGAATTGAAAGTAGTTAAAAGGTAATTATGGAATATATCTGTGTGTAAAATTCAGCTTCATTGTTATTGAAACCATTCAGTCTTTTTCTTTATTTCACTGGGCCGAGAAATCTCACACTATGAGAAAAGTATTATCGCCTGATGACACAATATACTATTTCGTCACTAGGCTAAAAGAAACTTTTCTGGCAAATACTAGTTTGCAGCCTTTACCGAAGGCGAGGAATGCAGTCATTTGAGTTAGAAAAGTTTTTATTCGGCCAAGTGACTAATGATATTATTTTTGATTCATGATATTAAAAATTGAAAACCAAATTCAAATTTGAAACGAAAAAATGAATTCTGAAAAATCCTTTCGTTGTAAAAGTATTATTATTATTATTATTACACTAGGGGGCTTCGCCCCCTGCTCGCTCTGCTCGACAACCCGGGGGGGGGCTTCGCTCCCCCCCCGTCCGTGTGACCGCAGCGGTGTGACCGTACCCATAAACATCTTCCATATGAGCACTCCCTAAAATATCGATATCCCCTTTATCACCACTCGCTCATATAGACCCCCCTTATAAATACAGGCACCTCCCCATATAGGAACCCTCGTATAGGCACCCAGCGTCCCCTGAATTTGAGCGTCCCCTGAATTTTAGCGTCCCCTGAACTTGAGCGTCCCCTGAATTTTTCGCCTTATTTTTTTATTTATATAGAGAGAAGAGATATAGAGAGATACGTGCCTGCGTGAGTTTACATCATGAGGAGACACTCACATTTCACGGGGGGAGGCTTACAAAACATAGAAACAATTCAGGTACAAAGTTTGAATTAACAATTAACAAATAATGATCATACGGATAGCTACACAGTCCAAAACTTAATGCTCTCACTAAAATTTTCACTCATCATTCAGATAATTGTCTCTAAATTCCAACGTATTTATCATGAATGGCGCCAACTGTTTGGCTTGCCTAGGAGTCTTAATGTTCAGTAGCACGTGTAACCAGTTCTCTCTGGGTTCATTAACTACAAGATCGTTAAAATGTGAAACTCTAAGGCTGTGATAGTGGGGGCATCTTATGATGATATGTTCAAGCTTCTCTAGTTCAAAATGACACATTTTACAGTACTCAAGAGGGTTTAGTCTGAATATTTTGTTTTTATACAGCAGCCTAAAAGTGTACACATTTGCGAGTCTGACTTGAGCTACAATTCTCGTAAACGCCATAGGGGAACGCAATTGGAGGTACCCAGCTGATCTATTAAAGAAATTACGAGGAATGTTCAATTGCATTTCTTGGCTTTCAGAGTATCTAATAAGGTCTTGGGCTTTCAAGTTATGCTCGAATCTAGTCAAAATTTTCCCCGGATTATCACTCCAGACAGCCAGGTCGACGCAACGGCCTAAAAAATCCAGATCAATTTCTGCAAGTATGGAATTTAGTTTGGATAGTCAGTTATACTTAGCAATATTTGTGGGTCTATCGAGCAAGAACAGCAACCTTTCCCAACATATGCGAGGCAATCGATTGGAATCCATTTTCAAGATTCTAATTACTCAATTGATTGTCAGTTCAAGGGCCCTGACAGCCAAATGTTTCAGGCCTAATTCCAGCCTGAGAGCGTGACCCGGGGTACAGGCGGGAATCAGGAGGATCTGTTTAAAAAATTCATTTTGGATTCGCTCAATTTCCTCAAAATGCCCGAGACCCCACGATGCGACTGCGTACAAAAGCGAAGGGGATACGACACTCTCAAATAGTTTAAGTTTTGTGCACCACGCATCAGATTTTGACATTATTTGNAATATCGATATCCCCTTTATCACCACTCGCTCATATAGACCCCCCTTATAAATACAGGCACCTCCCCATATAGGAACCCTCGTATAGGCACCCAGCGTCCCCTGAATTTGAGCGTCCCCTGAATTTTAGCGTCCCCTGAACTTGAGCGTCCCCTGAATTTTTCGCCTTATTTTTTTATTTATATAGAGAGAAGAGATATAGAGAGATACGTGCCTGCGTGAGTTTACATCATGAGGAGACACTCACATTTCACGGGGGGAGGCTTACAAAACATAGAAACAATTCAGGTACAAAGTTTGAATTAACAATTAACAAATAATGATCATACGGATAGCTACACAGTCCAAAACTTAATGCTCTCACTAAAATTTTCACTCATCATTCAGATAATTGTCTCTAAATTCCAACGTATTTATCATGAATGGCGCCAACTGTTTGGCTTGCCTAGGAGTCTTAATGTTCAGTAGCACGTGTAACCAGTTCTCTCTGGGTTCATTAACTACAAGATCGTTAAAATGTGAAACTCTAAGGCTGTGATAGTGGGGGCATCTTATGATGATATGTTCAAGCTTCTCTAGTTCAAAATGACACATTTTACAGTACTCAAGAGGGTTTAGTCTGAATATTTTGTTTTTATACAGCAGCCTAAAAGTGTACACATTTGCGAGTCTGACTTGAGCTACAATTCTCGTAAACGCCATAGGGGAACGCAATTGGAGGTACCCAGCTGATCTATTAAAGAAATTACGAGGAATGTTCAATTGCATTTCTTGGCTTTCAGAGTATCTAATAAGGTCTTGGGCTTTCAAGTTATGCTCGAATCTAGTCAAAATTTTCCCCGGATTATCACTCCAGACAGCCAGGTCGACGCAACGGCCTAAAAAATCCAGATCAATTTCTGCAAGTATGGAATTTAGTTTGGATAGTCAGTTATACTTAGCAATATTTGTGGGTCTATCGAGCAAGAACAGCAACCTTTCCCAACATATGCGAGGCAATCGATTGGAATCCATTTTCAAGATTCTAATTACTCAATTGATTGTCAGTTCAAGGGCCCTGACAGCCAAATGTTTCAGGCCTAATTCCAGCCTGAGAGCGTGACCCGGGGTACAGGCGGGAATCAGGAGGATCTGTTTAAAAAATTCATTTTGGATTCGCTCAATTTCCTCAAAATGCCCGAGACCCCACGATGCGACTGCGTACAAAAGCGAAGGGGATACGACACTCTCAAATAGTTTAAGTTTTGTGCACCACGCATCAGATTTTGACATTATTTGAATCGATTTTGTGACACCAATCGCTGATTTTGCCTTCGAGATTGCATATTTTACAGTGCTCGTTCCCTTCAAACTACTTTCAATGAAAATCCCCAAGTATTCGTAAGAATTAACAGTTTCGATTAGATTCCCGTCGTAGAAGAAGCTTTCTTTCTCACTTTTCAAAATTCTACCACTCGGTCTAAAAGGGAGTACTTTTGTTTTAGAAGTATTTACAATGAGTCCGTTCAAGTCACAGTATTCTTTGAGTGCACGCAGTTTATTTTTAACATCTTGAGAGCTGTAACAAATGCTGTATCATCAGCATACGTTGGCATTAGTAGGTCATCTTGCCCATCAATGTTGAGCCTCCTGAAACCGTTTCTTCTGAAGAACGATTCGAAGTCTGATACAAATAATATAGAAAGTAAGGGACACAGGATTTCTCCCTGCACCACACCCTCTGTAAAATCAAACTTATTTGTAAGATCCCCCCTTAATTTCACTTGCGCTGCCGCTTTGTTATACATGTTAATTGGAATTTTTACAATTTTTGAGGTTAAACCTAACGTAAACAATTTTAACCATAAAAGGCTGTGAGGAAGCGAATCAAAAGCCCTTTGAAAATCCACAAAAATTACAAAGACTGTGTTGCCTGGCAATCTCAGAGCCATCTGGACAAATGTTAAAAGGGCAAAGATTTGGTCTTCACAGCCTCTACCTCTTCTGAAGCCTGCCTGAGACTCCGGAAGAATGTCAGATGTTTCCACCCAACTCTCGATACGTTTGGCGAGAATTTTAGTGAAAATTTTCAATATATTATTCGTGAGCGCAATACCTCTGTAATTCCTGGGATCCTCTTTATCATCTTTTTTATGTAACATAGCAAGCGCTGCACAGGGCCATGTATCTGGGACAGATCCACTTTCAAAGACCTGGTTCATTAAATTCAACATAAATTTTTTCCCGTTTATTCGTAACGCCATCCAAAATTCGTTGGGAATTAGACCTGGACCAGGGGCTTTTTTATTTTTAGAGGATTTGAGGACTAATTCCAGTTCATCAAGAGAGATTACTGCATCGAGAGTTGGATGCCTTATATCCGAGAACGAGAATTCTATAAGAGAACGAGGCGGATAGATATCTTTGTAGAATTCCTCCCACATTTCCCTAGAGATTAAGTTACCCCCTGAGAATGATTTGTTTATCTCTCTGACCGTTAGCCAAAATTCAATAATATGTTTTACATTGGCAATTTTCTCTCTCAAATCATCGAAATACACTTTTTTCTTGTTATTGATAACCTCTTTAAATTCTTTTCTCATTGAGTGATATTCCCCCAGCAATAATTTATCTGATTCCCTATCATTCTTTACCCTATTTCTCTTATACAACTTCCAAGCTCTATTCACGTTTGATTTGTGAAGGAGTGCCTCTGAATCCATCCATTTTTCATTTCCTACATTAATACTCTTCTTGTTAAAATCTGCTTTTATCACCACCATTATTCCCACTTCTTTAGCGCAGGTAAAGACCGATTCTCTCAGAAACTCATTCTTTTCGTTCACACCGTTGAAATCAGTAGGTTGGTTATCAGCGAATAAACGTTCCAACTTTTTTGTGAACTCTAAGCTAAGTTCTGGTAGCCATTTCAGTGTCTCCAAATCCATTGACTTGTCAGTTTCCACGGGTTCATTGGTTAGAAAGCCAGGAATATTAATAGAAAGCAGTACCGGGAAATGATCTGACGTGAAAATTTCATCGTAAACTACCAAACTCTGGATAAAGTCAAGTGCTGCCACGTTTATCCACAGATAATCAACAGTGCTGCAACCTAGATGATTACTAAACGTTAATTGTCCAGGACAGTCCCCTGGGCTTCTTCCATTCAAACGGAACATTCCACTTTCGTTCATCATATTCACTAACACTCTCCCTTCTTTCTCTGTGACTTCATCAAAACACTTTCGCTCACTTAACAACACTGATTTTTCCACTAATTCCTCTGGAATGGCATCGTTCAGATGCCCGATTCTCCCGTTGAAATCGCCTCCGATGATAATTGGCTCGTCTCCAAACTTCTCGATGATGTCTCCCAAGGTCACTCTTAGAAGGTCAATGACTGCTTCGTAGTTCTCTGCTCTGCGATAAGGCGGGATGTATACCAGGCCAAGTGTTAGTTTTAAATCATTGCAAATGATACGAATAAAAATCCACCAATACGAAATGTCCAATATAACGTGATCAAAGTCACGTTTAATCAAAAGAACGATTCCACCGGAGCCACGTCCTCTCTCTGCTCCTCTGGTTGCATGACTCCATATAGCAGTGTAATTGGATTCAATCCAATTCGGTAAGACTGTTGGGTCTAACTCCAGCCAAATTTCTGAGACACCTATTACCTGGGCTCTTCCCAATTCTGCAGCGTCCCACACATTGTCAAATCCATGACAGTTCCAATACGTGAATAGAGCCTGGAGGTTATAAAATATAGTTTTGTTTTAAAATGAAGAGGAGGAACTAACTACGTGGTTTCGATCTCCCAGATCCGCCACGTTTTCCACCGGAATCATTATTACTCACATTGTTCTTCAACTGCGTATGAGGCTCATTGCTTTTCACTTGTTCCTTCGTGAATTTACCAATCTTTTGATTCCATACGTGCCAGACCTCCTCGATCTTAACTCTGTTGTGTTTAACGCTGGTTGAATGCCACTGTGCACATTCTTCCCTGGCAAGTTTCCTTGCTCTCCAAGCAATTTCTCTTTTCAATGTCGTTCAATCTGGTTCAATGTAGTATGGTAAATCTTTAAGGCAGCTGCCCTTTAACTTCATAATCTCTTTTTTCATTTCTAAGCTCTTCAGAACAACCCGAAAGCATTGAAGCCCCTCCTTGCCAATGATGAAGACATCGGAGATGTCTTCTTGTACATTTTTAAACTTGAAATGGGATGAAAGAAAGGTCTGCACCACGTCTCTAGGATCCCCTGACTGAACATTCAGATCTCTGATAATAATGTTCAATTTCTTTTCACCTCTCTCCTGATGTTCAAGTCTGTTAGAGACTTTACTTAGCCAGTTAACGATATGAAGACTCACTCCTGCACTTTCCCCAGAATCGTCCCTGTTTTCCAAAACATTGACTCTATTAACGAGATCTTCCTTCTGTCTCTCATCTTTTAACTCGCTCAACTGATTTTCCACTGCACATAACCTCTTATCCTAGATTTCCAGTTTGGCATTGATTGATATTTCGAAATTAGTGAGTTTGACTGAGTGATCATTTTTTGTCTCCTTCACTTGCAAAGAAAGATCATCAAACCTCGACATAATGGCATCCATTTCTGTTTCACTCAGCTTTTCCAAGTTGTGAGGTGGATGAGTGGATGCACTCAATGGAGTGGAAGCATGTAGGGTTTCCTTTGGCATGTGTTGAATTGTATTGTTTAGACACGTTTTCGACGAAGAGGAGGGTTTGACATTGCTCCCTTTTTTTATATTGTCTTCACGATTTTCTTTACCTGTTTTATTGAAACAGTCTAAGATCGAATTACGATTGGTTAATTTCGTTCTTTGAAGAATATCTATAGCACTTTGTTTACCAATTTTTGGAGGTCTTGGTGCGATAGGCTGTGTGTAAATGTTGGTGTTGTCACGTTTCGCTGAGAATGACCATCAGGCAACCAGCTGATTTGATTTACCCCTTGCGGACGGCAGTTTCTTGTTTCGACTTTTACCATCCGGGGTAGAAGATCGAGAGATGGCACCTCTAGCCTCCTGACCGTTTTTATCGAGTGATTTAAGATTTCCCTCGGTGGTTGACAACCTCCGCATTTTTAACACCTAATCCACAAAAAGAGCCATACCGCAACAACTGGATAAACGTTCAGCCCGGTCATTTCTCACTGTTATTTATTACTTAAAATGACCTCCGGAATTTGCTGCACCAATTTGACAAACAACCCACACAATTTTCTATTTGTAACACACTTAAACTGGCCAGAAAGGACGGCGTCCGACAAAAACACAACCGCACCACAAATTAGCACACTAGCGCCCCCTCGTTGTAAAAGTAATACATATTAATCTTGTCTATCAAATATTGATATTGATAAAATCCTCTTTATAGATGATGACCTCCCGAGAGGCTGCAAACGCAGGATTTTTTATACTGGTAGATGACGACAGTAGTAATGAAGGTGATGAGGATGAAACTGCCATGATTGTTCGTATCTTACTTGCACGAGAGAAAATTCCGAAAATGCGGAATTTCATAAGCGTCGTACGTGAATACGCGGATACGGAATTCTGAATACATTTTCGACTCAATCGTAATGTCACTTATCAACTCATTGAGGGTTATAAAAAGTCCCAATTCTGTCCATCGGAAGACATCAAGGAACTCCCTAAATCCATCAATGCTGAATTAACATTCGTTGCCTTTTTGTAGTAAATCATATTGATATGGATAAAAATGAATCATTTTCTACGAAAGTAACTAATGTTTATACAAGGCATGGGCGGAATTTCATAATCATAAATTCTGCGCTGTTTTTTTTTGTTCTTCTCATCCATTGAAGCATTCCCATAACTCATACTAAATAACTATCCTTTTATATTATGTTTGCGGTAAGTCAAACGACACTCCGAGATGTAGCGACAAGATTTGGCATATGCATTTCGACTGTCTATATCCATAATAATTATATTATGAATTATCTTATTCATACTACGCCTGATGCAATCAAGCTACCTGATGATAACCAGTTGGAGTCGACGAAATTTGAAGAAGTGAGTAATTATTATTTTCTTCTTAAAAATTGTATAGTTTCATTAATTTTTGGTGTTTACACGGAAGATTGCCGGTTTTCCAGGGGTGATTGGGGTCATTGATGAGACATACCTGAAAGTTAGAGCGCCGAAAAACAAAATTCGTTCGAAATACGTGAATCGCAATCATCATGGCTTGTTCTTTCATTGTTCTTCCATTCTACAAATTGTCTGCTGTTCAGGCCGAATGTATGACGCGCGGACTTTTGAGTTATCAGATTTATCAAAATTTTGTCAGGAGTATGTGGTCCACATTACCACTTATTGGGTGATTCTGCGTACAAGTTACAAGAAAATCTCTTGACACCTTCCACTGTAGGAAAGGAGCAGATGACTGAAGCGGAAAGAAATTATAATACTTGTCTCTCTTAAGTGAGACTATTGGCAGAAAATCGAATTGGCCTGCTGAAGAACAGCTTTAGAAGTCTGAGCCTCATTGACATGCATACAGTGGATAAGATGACTATTTTCATCATCAGTTGTTGTGTCCTGCACAATTTACGTATCAATAAAGAATTTTTTATCACAACAAGTGGTCCAATTGATTCACTGGAAACATTATTGCACATCCCATTTGATGAACTTGAGGTAAAGGGAAGAATTAAGAGAAAACACATTGCCCAGCAGTTAGCAGCTCTCTATTGCAAGTATTTCTACATTTCGATTTTCTGTAAATCTGAGAAAAATACACACACATGCACATTTTATAGAAAAACTTGGCGAATTCGATAGATAATTCTAGCGGATTTCTATTGGATTCCTATTGAAACTCCATTAGTTTTTGGCCGATTCTGCTAGAAAATTCTGCAGCTTTACTGTTCGTTTTTAGAAGACAAACTGTTCAATAGAAACTATTTTATGGAAAAAGTTAGTAGAATTACATCTTTCTATACAACTTATGCTATTGAGACATTTCTTATATGAATTCCTCGACATGAATTTTCCAAGTTCTTCCACTCAATTTTTCTGTTCATTTTGATAAAGAACATTTTGAAACTTCGAAAATTTGAGCTAGGTTTTTATATTGAATTTTTCCGCACGTGCCACGAAATTGTTGCAGAGACAAAAGCTAATTGCTCCACTTTATAACTAGAGTACTTCATATTATTATCTCATTCTTTTTTTCTTTCAGAATACGATTTTGAAAATCTATTACCAAAAGAATCACAAATGATCTCCAAGAAAATTCGGTCCATCAGGAGTATAATTTATACTAAAATTGGTATAACCACGTATCTCCAACTCTGATATTTTCACGAAATTAACATGGTCATTAGTTGAATTAGAAAAAAATATCACAACACATTTATTCAAAAGAATTGAATTTCATACAAAAAATAATAGACAACATTTTGTTATAGAGTAATAGTTTTTGAAACAATTACCAAATTTAGCACAGTTTTGTAAAATTACTTGAAGAAAAAAATCTGGATTTTTATGGTGCCCGTTAATTTTGCAGTTATCTCCATAATGAGAGATTTTATTGAGAAAATATTATTTTGCAAGAGAATAAATCAGTACTAAAGTACTTGTGTAATCAGTAAAAATATCAGCGGATGAAAAAACAAATTTTTCATTTCAATAGTGGAATAATAAGTAATTATAGGAAAAAAAGAGCCTGGACAATTGTTCGTGAAGTATACAATTCTCAATAAAAAGAAATCGCTCGAAAATGTGAAAACAAAGTTTTCAATTAGTTCTGAACGAAAATAAATAAATGAAGAGTCGTTTCAAAAGTTTCTCAGAGCTTGAAGAAGCGGACTGATCGTGCATTTCGTATTGTATCAGGCTCAATGCTAGAATCCAGAACGATGATTTGAGGATACATATCCTCGTGAGGTATTTCTACAGGATCTCTACCAGTTTTCGCATTCTGATTCACACATTTTCGACAAGTTTGGAGATACTTATCAATTTTTTTCCTAACATTTTCACTGCTTATCTCAGCACCTGTAGGGAAATCAATTCACAAAAAAATTTCAAATTTAAATTTTAAGAACGAACCGCCAAGAATGATTAAAAACTGCCATCTGCAAATCCATGCTCATAAATCAATTCCGCAAATCTATATTATCGACAACTTTATATCATTTTATATAGGCGTGTCCCATCTGATAAATATAGGTCACTAGGCCAATTTTTACCATGACTCTCTCTCACTTCTCGAACAGGCGCCGATCAGATAAGTACTATTTCTCTCGTGGTATACCACCAAATACTGGCCACGTGCATTCCGAACGATTGTTCAAAGCGAATTGCACATAAATTCATTTATATTTGTCTAGACAATTTTTTGACTTGAAGAAAGTTCTTTGAATATTTTAATGAGAGAATTGAACACTATCTGATCATAATTTTGAGAGATTTGAGCTTTGATTTTTTCTCTTTTTTTTATATTGGAAACATAACCTAATTTTTTGCAACAGCACGTGCTATTCGATATACATATTGATGAGTGACGACTCTTATAAGGATTTTTGCGATAATCATTTACGATTCTTTGAATAAAAAATATTGTGATAAAAATATAATGAGACTAATTTTGGCAGAAGTTTATAATACGAGATAAACTAATTGATGAGATAGGTGGTTATTATATTCTTAGAAAAGCTTGAGTAAAGATGTTCTAATGAATTGGAGAGAACTGATAAAATCATTAACGCGATAATTTTTTAATTTAAACAATAATGTATGCGATATTTTGAGTATTGATAAATGTGATAATTGAAAGTAAGAGATAATATTGAAACAAAGATAATAATTAATCTCACTCTATATGACGAATTGTTCTGAGCAACATTAACTGACGAATGAACCAATTATCTCGAAAATATAAATACAATCGTAATGCCTGAATATTGTGTTATTTCTTTTATGAAAGTATTTTTGTGTATAATAACAACTCTAGTGACTTTGTTCATTTTAAAGAACATTCAATTATCTTTTCATATTGTTTTTAAAATTTATCTTTGAACTGATAACTCGAGCTTATTTTTTATTTATTTAGTTTTTGATAAGTTGATTTACTTGTTTCTTCTTGATGTCGATTAAAGACATATTATGATTTTTACCTGTCTTAGTATCGTATTCGGATATTTTGCGGAAGTATTTTTGGTCATTGGATTTTTGGTACTAATTGATTTAATCCGTCATTTTCTTGTTTTTACCGACCGCTGTTTGTTCATTTCTATGATATTTATATTGACGGTTATTAATATTATTAATTTTTTAAAAATCGCTTGTCAATTCGTGCCTTAAATTCCACGAATTTCAATGACCTGGTAAATAACGCGATACTACCATTTTTAAAATAAAATTATCATTACACACCTAACTCCTTTTTAACATTAACTGCCATTGTTTTCCACATTTCTTGATTATTTTTCATTTTCTTCATTGCGCCAACTTGAGGGAAATATCTGACACAATCTTCCAATAGGTGTGCCAATATTAATCCAGGATCTACAATGAAGATCAGGGAAGGGCAAGAGGTGCTCATCGAGTGATCGCAGCTCCCGGACCCAATTACCGAAAATACAATAGATTGAATAGGCCCACTGTATCGGCCGTAGAGCGTTTATGATGGTCCCCTCCAACTGACTGGTGCCCCCTGAGTCAGCCCGGGAAGGAGTGGGGGTAATGCCACCGTTCGGACAAATCGGAACTTTTGAAATGGGCATTTTCTCCCTTGAAACTCCAAAATTAATTAGAAAAGATAACACTTTTTGACTCGTGTCTACTAAACTTTATTATTAGGCAAGAATGAAACAGTGGGGCAAAATGAAACATGGGGCAAAATGAAACAGTTGAAAAAAACACTGTTTGACGCAAATCAAGAAAAAAAATTGTTTTATTGAATATTTTCTTTTATTAACTTCTTTTTATTCTCATCAGTACTCCCAAGAATGAAAAAAAGTTAACAAAAAAAAAATGAATAAAAAAAATGTGTTTCCTGCTTGAATTGCAGCAAACAGTCGTTTTTTGGACGGTTTCATTTTGCCCCACTGTGTCATTTTGCTCTACTCTCCCCTATATCGTTTGAAAATGTTTTTTTTCAATTTTCAAAGAAAGTTTTGAAAATTCCTGACCCATTCCTGACGGAATAAGCCTACCGCCTTCCCGTGGTTTCCGTTGAGCAGCACTGAAAAATTCTGGCCGAGAGTGGGCAAAAAGTATACATTCAAGAAGTCACATCTCATAATTCCATAGGAATCATCATTAGAAATGCTATACAAATTGCATTCTTCTATTGAATTTTTTCGATGCCTTCTCGTTTTCGTGCGTTATCGGTATTATATAATATCGAAGGAGAGAAGTGAAATGGAAAGTTAATGATGGACTTTGTTATGAAAAACGAAAAAAAAAGGTTTCTTGCGAGCCCTTATTTGCGAGTTCCGATCGCATAATTCTCAATCGACATTTAAAGTCACAAAAATAATACCTTGTCTTCTATTTCGCAGCGAAAAATTGAGACAATTTTTGAAGAAGAAAATTGACCATTCAAATTGTCTATAACAAACTTTCGAAGTTGAAGGGGCAAGAATATCTTATGAGGATTTAGTTTGGATGACGGTATTATTTGAATAGTTGAAGTTTACCCGTCAATTCCCACGTTCCACTTTCATCTTAGTGCTAGAAATGACTGAATGACAAATAAAATTTGAACAAATGAAAAAGGTTTAGCTTGATAAAAATTTTGAATTTCCCCACTCGCCACGTAAGGCGCTCCTCATACAGCTATCCCCACTGCACTCACTGCTAACCCCGCTATGCTCGTACTAGGACCCCTGTAATTGGAAGAGTTATAAAACTTTATAATGCTCCTAATTGATTTATGGCAGGAGCTCCGAGCTACCCGGGAGTTGCCCATCCCTGATGAAGATAATATTATTATGATCATAGAAGGGATATGAGGAAAAATTGTAGCAAATGGATAACCTGATTTTTTAACTTATATTACCTCGATTTATTTCAAAAAATTCTTGAGATACTGAACATATAAATTGCAAGGGAACTTTATTTCAGAAAAACTATGACCTTGATGGGGAGAAGGTTCTTGTGTAAAGATCTCATTTCTACTTGATTTTACATTAACACAAATGGTCAATTGCTTTCAATTGTGTCAATTATGGTGCCTGTTTTTGCAAATGAATTAGCAATATGTTTCCGAATGGATATTGGCCAAAATAAGGCGGAAAAATTCAGGCGTCGCTGAAAGATCAGGAGACGCTAACCATAGCAACCACCCCTTGCAACCCCCCCTTGCAACCCCCTCAAGCAAATCCCCTAGTAACTCCCCATAGCAAACTCCATCAGGAACCCCCCTTGAAACCCCCTAGAAACCACCTCAGCAATCCCCCTAGAAATCCTCCCTAGCACCCCCCTAGGTACCTCCCCCAGCAACCCCCCTCGAGAAATCCTCTCTAGCAACACCCTCTGACAACCCCCCCGCATAGAACACTCATAAACCCCCATAAGGCTGCCATAAGACCTCCATAAGATCCTCATAAGACCCCCATAAACCTCCATAAGACGCCCATAAGACCCCATAAGAGGCTTATATGACCCCCATAAACCCCCATAAGACTCCCATAAGACCCCCATAAGACCCTCATATGACCCCCATAAGGGCCTACCTCGCGCCTACATTGCGCCGACCTTGCATCAAACTTGCGCCAACCTTACGCCAACATTGCGTTACTATTGGACCCACCTTAGGCCAAATTTTTGAGAATAATTCAAAAACTAAAAGCGCAATCGACACCATCTTCGAACTCGGTCTGTATACCATAAACACGAATATGTCTAGCCCAGATTCGATTGATTCAGATAATTATTTTTGATGTTATCGTGAAAAAACTGAATCGGACATATACACACATACACACGCACATACCTACATACATACGGACAGGGTCTAAAAACATCATATTCGGACTCCTGACTCCCAAATTAATCATCTCCACGAAGAAAACTGGAAACTTAAATTCGGAGGAATACAATGCTTCCATTCGGAAGCAAAAATGAGTTTACAACAAAGAATGAGTACACAACTCTTACTCGACTTCGAATTTCCGTTGATTTGAAAGAAAAATTAATGAATGAATGAACTGGTTCTGAATCATAAATCATTATTATTGTGAAGTCAATGAAACATTTCTACCTTGATTATTCCCTATGTCTTTAAGGATCCTACATTTTTTTCTTCCCTTACGAGTAGTCACTGGCGTGGAGGAGTCAATGGAGTGGCTAACTACTTCATCCATAGATATATGTCTTCGTTTGCCTCTCCTACAATTCGTCAAAGGTTTGTCTCAATTTACAGAGATTTTGGGAGTGTCCGTTTTAGTGGAGTGGCTAGCCATGTCATTCGTATATCTTCTATTTTCCTAAAGAGAAAAATTAATGATCGAACCAATAGATTGTGATTCAACTTCATTTATAACCCGAGATCACAATCATTTTATGAACTACTTCAGTAATATTTATAATGTATTTTTTGTCACTGATCGAGCACTAGCTTCAATTCAATTGAAGCTGCCAGGGCGACACTTGAATTGAGTTTTCGATTGAAGTGAAGTCCTGATTGATAGTGAATTGCTGATTAAAAGCCACGGCAGACAAGAGAGATGAGAGCAATGACGCTGATGGCAACGCGAAAATGATAACATTTTTGTTAAATGGAGAAGAGGAAGTTAAATTCAGAGCACCGGAAAACACACTTATTTTTTTTGAAAGTGAGATCGACAAATTGTTATTACAACGTTTCCCCTATTTTCATCTTTATTTTTGTTCGCTAGATCCCATCGAAATCATTAAGTTTTTCATGAGACGCGAGGCAGGCAAAAAGCTGCAACTGACTGAAACATTTTCATCAATTACTAGAATAAACGCTGAGTATGTTGGCCCTGTATATCGATGGAAATAACAATTTTTTCATTCATGCGTGCTTCGTTTTAGTGAAGTGATTCAGGTTTACATTGGACCTCCCCTGCAAAAGTTCTTCGCGGCGTTGCAGGATAATAAGCCTTTACAAAGTGTATTGCCTTAGCAAATTGAGACTTCGAAACATCATGACAACGATAAACAGGATTTTACGTCAGTAGAGTCTGACTCATCGAAATGCAAGTCTCTTGAATCATCAAAGGATGAATCCTCAAAGCAACGCTCCAAGAGGGGTGATATTTACTTGCCCATTTATTTGTTTGCACATTATGCATTTATTTATGTATTTATTTACTTATTTACTTATTTATTTATTTATTTATTTATTTATTTGTTTATTTATTTATTTATTTATTTTTTTATTTTTTTATTTATTTTTTTATTTATTTATTTATTTATTTATTTATTCATTCATTCATTTATTTATTTATTTATTTATTTAATTACTTATTTAGTATTTTTTGTCCCTTCTAATAGGAACGACGAAGTGGAAAAAAAGTCAGAGATAATGTTGAGAGTGAAGATGACGAGGATGAGGAGAACATATCAGACGAGAATGAAGATAAGATGCCAAAAGAGAAGAGCAGGATGAAGAATGCTGACCGTGTCGTGTATATTCTCAGCGTGAGGGGTGAACAAAAGAAAACAGATAGGAAGGCCAGAGATGAGGAGAAGAAACGGGAAACGCTTGAGATTATGGATTTATTTTTCGAGAAATTCTCAACAATCAACAAAGAAAATATTGGCTAAAAATATTTCTGTTGCCACGGCGGGCGCAAAGTGCGTCTTGCTGACTTTGTTCTAACCATGGAAGATAAAATAAAGGACCCTCACCCACGTGCTTCGCCAGACTCAGCTTCGGTTCGGACGATAATTCCGCACGTGGGCGCGACTTCTGGATTTTACCTCCTTAGGTTCGAAATATACCATTAATTTTTCCCCCTTTATTGTGATAATTTTCGAAATGATAAAGAATTCATGTAATTTCAATAATATAATGTGAAGAGCCACTGAAATAAATATTGTTTAATAGTGGTTCATTTAATTCATTTTCGTGTCATTACAATCATTACAATCATCAACATGGGGAGGGTAATAATTACAAGAGTCAAACGGGACGGATGAATGGTTAGATCAGAGGATTCATAACAGATTATATTGATAAAAATGTAGAATTATTCGAGGCGCATGATTTTTCAGAAATAAAGACATCGGATGGTGGATTACGACATCGAAAAAGCATGAGCACAAGTCCGCAGGAATCACCGAATGGGTTCGCTCAAATGCACTTCGTTCGTTCACCGGAAAAAAGAACGAATAAACACACTCGTCGTCGTACACGTGAAGCTGACATATCAAAAACACAACTTCGTTGTCGCATACGGAAATTTGCAAAAAAACTGCGCCAAGAAGAAGTTTTGTTTGGTTCTTACTGGGAAGTAGAAATTTTTGAAAAATACAAAGAAATGAAAAAGAAAACCAAGTCAGCAATGTCGAATAAACGAAAATAGTGCACAATCAGATTTTTACAAGAGAAATTGTTTCAAAGCGAATGAGGATTTAAGAAAAATCCTTGTTGAAATAAAAAATTAGTAGAAGGAGGACCAACGTCCTTGGCGCGGATCAGAAGATGGAGAATTAGATTGATACTAGACAATGAGTTGAAAACCTCCGCGCCAAGAACGTTGGTCCTCCTTCTACTAATTTCTTATTTCAACAAGAATTTCTTTTAAATCCTCATTCGCTTTGAAACAATTACTCTTATAGAAATCTGATTGTGCACTATTTTCGTTTATTCGACATTGCTGACTTGGCTTTCTTTTTCATTTCTTTGTATTTTTCAAAAATTTATACTTCCCAGTAAGATCCAAACAAAACTTTTTCTTGGCGCAGTTTTTTTTACAAAAACATTTGTTTTTGCTTTTTTAGGGAGATTTCATTATTTTTTTCAAAATAAATAAGGAATCGTTATTATATCCTGTAAATTTTTTCATTTTCAATTCAATTCGGCTCATTTATTTTTCACACGATAAATCATCTTTCCAATTAACAATCGAAGTAAAACAAATAGTTCTATTCCACAGTCGTTATTTGCACCGACTTTTAATTATTTATTCAAGATTTACCGACTGAATTTGCTTCTTCGAGAATTCATTTGTGCACGAAACTCGATTGAAAAATATCTGTGGAGTTCATCATTCGTGCACCATATTCAATTTGTAAATTCCCGGGCTTCCCTTCTTGGTGCGTGTGGTTGTATTTCACTGCTACCAACCCCGTAACAAAAAAAATGATAGGAGTTGATGTGAAATGGGAGAATGTGCATATGGACCCGCTGCTATGCGCGTATTTTTTTAAATATTGCTTCGAACAAAAAAATAGTTACATTAATGAGAAGCTTGTAGCAAATTTATATAATGTAATTAAGAGTATTTTTCATGTAGCTCGTCACGTTTGTATTTTATATAATGGATATGATTCGGAGGTGTAGTTGCTTCGTGTATAGATACACGGCAGCGATCGGCCTGATGTATTGTACAATCGGAGTTAAAACTTTTCTTGGCCGATACGCTGCCGCGTATCTCGATCTGACATTTGACAAACACAATCCCATCTTTCCGAGTCGCCATCTTTCCGAACAATGACATGGAATAAACACATCTTTGTTGCCGTTACGAGAAATGATTGTATTCATTGATTTTCGTTGTCGTATACGGCGAACATTGGCACAACAAAAAGGCTATAATATTCTCCAGCAGTTTACTTTGTTTAATTTTCTCGCTTTTTTCGAACATTGTTTAAAATCCTCCCTAAAATTTGGATTGCTAATTCAAATTTCCACTCATCGGTTGCCATGATGATCGGCAACACTCGACAACTTGTCCGAACGCCGCCGGAGTTGCTAGAAACCACTCAACGGCCACTTAGTCATCGAACGTATCTCACACCGAGGACATCATATCGCGTGATAACTCACGTCGAAAGTTATCATAACCTATTAAATCACCGGTTTATTTATTATTCATATCGGAATTCAACAGTTATAATTGTAATGTGACATTTTCGTATGGGGGTTAAAAATACCTATTACCTTCACCATTCTTCCCCTTCATCTAGTTAAACACAAAAATGCAAAAATCTATGGGCGCCAGGTAATTTTTTGCCGGAATTACCAAACCGGATGAATCTACAAAACCAATTGTAATTGATTCCAAAACCTCAAAAATTTACTCAAAAAGGAAGAAAACTAGATTTCTGGGGAAAGGTAACGGTCCTCGGTTCGCTCAGTGTGCTAGGTTGTGGAGAGAGGGGTGGATTTCGGGTGGAGACGGGGATTGGGTGTCCAAAACTACAAAAAAGGAAAAGAAATCAACATCGTTCTTACGTATTTCACTATTGAAATATAAATAATTAATTATATACATTGTGACAATTGTCACATTTAGAGCAAATATAAATTTGTGCTAGAATCTGAAATTTAAGTCTCGGGGGGAGCTCACACTCCCCTCCTTCCTTTCCCTTCAATTAAACCATCGAGGCAGCGCAAAAAACGCAACAAAAATGGATTTCTGATACACGGATTTTTGATCAGAGATTTGGCACCCAAGAAGAGGAGGATCCTGAGAACAATCTCTCGGGGTCACACCAAGAGGACCCAGGCTGAGGACGATCAACATCCGATCTTCTTCGAGTTGCCGAAGGTGGCCAAGGTCTAGAGGGACAAAGGACAACCTGCAGTCGGTTAGAGCGCGATGACCAGACATCAAGCGAGCAAAGATTCAAGGACGGATCATCGAGGAAAATGAATAATAGAAATTGTAAACTGGCTCGGGGCTCATGGACAGAGGGTCGCAGGATTCAGCAGGTGTCACGTGGGGGGATTAACCCCACTCTTTACATTTTTCGCTAGATTTTAGGGAGCTGCGGGCCTACGTGCGAAAACCGAGGCTCGTGAGTTCTTCCCGAGACTCAGGATAGTCAAGTCAAGGTGTATATTGGTCAACAGTAGCAGTCAAAGTACTAGTGACAGAATTGAATTTAGAGAATTTTCTGGAGCGTCGCCTCCGACACTATTGGAATCTTTTTGAGAGACCTGGCATTCGGGAACCGAGTTCCTGAGGACAAGACACCTGCTGGATGGCCCGAAGCCATCCCGAACCAGGTTAGGAAAACTGAGCGAGCTAAGTACCTCATTTGTCTTGATAATCTCGTTCTTTCTTGGTCCTGAATCATTTGTGGGGGATTTTCCCCTCACTTAAATAATTTTGTTGTTTACTCAAGATCAAATATTATTTGAAGTCGATTGCGAGTAAATTGTGCATTTCCGCGAGTTTTGGAATTCATATATTTGGCACATATCCACATTTACTGGGAGCCTCGCCTCCGAATTTCGCGACTTTAGTTTGATTTGTTAGCGTTGCGCTAAAATTATTATTCTTTTTCCTGTAATTAATTTTGACACGAATTATATATTATTTTTACTGAAGATAAATTTTGAGTGTTGCGTTTCATTCTTTGGGGAGAATCTGTGGGTTTCCCAATTATTTCAGGAGTTCGAAGAGGGAGTATCGTCCTCCCTCCCCCTCGTAAACCAGAGTACGGGTAATTATCGAAGGTTAATCTAAGTCAAGAATTTCTAGGTTTTGTCCGTTTTTACCCTCAAAAAACAAACGGACTGGCGCCTAATGGGTAATTAGGGCGACATAATTATCTATAGGTAGACTTTGGATATTCGGATTTTTTTTGTATTCTTTAAAAATATTAAATTCGTCACAACATAATTTTTCTCTTCGCGTTGATCTCGCAACAAAAAAGGTTTATAACAATAACTGGTTAAATAACAAATACTGGCTTGGAAATAATATTTTAAAGCTTACTATGTAGTCCGAAAGTAATATTTCGATTAACTCGATCGTAGGTGAGGTCATCAAATCCCTCACACCATAATACAAAAACAAAACTATCGATTAATCCTGAAATACTCGAGAATGTCGAGAAATGAAGGGACGGTATGCGAATCCCCGTGAGAGTGAGAGAGCGAGAAAAGTAACTCACCAGTGCACGCATAGTGTACGGCGGACGGAAATAAAAACTAACTAAAACTAAACTCGCCGTAGCGGACAACTGGTAGAGTCGAATTTTAAAAACTCAAAGTCAGTTTGCTCGGGAAGGTCTAGCGAAGCCCATGAATCTAAAATTATCATTTTTGGATCATTGGGGACCTCTCCGGATCAATTTACCTCCGCCGGGAATTTTAAACGACGGGACACTTACGGAAAGCGATAGCCACCACTTGTCGGCGCGTTAGGGGGTTACCGCGAGGGGAAAAACTGTACGCAACTTATACGTAGGGAAAAATAGGGATACTCCTCGCCATAGGAGCGAGGGAGAAGGAAATAGCCCACGTCGAAAATCATCCGATTTCGACTGGGAAACGACACAGGAATTCCAATCCTGGACAAACGCACTCGCTGAACTCCAAAATCACCTCAAAAGATGACAGGGATAAACTGGAAGTGGGAGAGCTCTTCACCAACCCGATTTGGGGGGGAAATCGCCGATCCAAGAAAAAAATCGAGAGAACACACGGATGGAAATCCGGAATAAGGGATAATACCCAAAAAAAAGTGTCAAATTCGGAACAACAAGTATATAAAAAAAAGGATATCAACCACTGCACGTGGCTGAGGGCCACGCGAGGGATACCGCCAAGAAGGAGAAACGACGCCATTTGAAAATGGCTCGAAATTACGGGAAAAATACCAGAAAACTCACTGTTTTTTTATGTTTTACGGTCCTTTTTCCTTTTCGGTCCATCCTGGATCCTTGCAGCTACAATATGATCCCGCAATAATCCAGACTGCACAGTTGCGTAGTATGGGCACACCGAAGTTCACACGCGACTACTTAGGGAAGACGGTCAACGCGAAACTGATTTCGGGGGTCAGTGCTGCGACACACCGGGCCCTCGGACTTCCGACCAACCGCGCTGCGCTCTGATTGGTGGAGACGTTTTCTCCTCAGAGGTGTAAGCGTCGAGGGAGCCACCGAATTAATTCGGGGAGATCAAAGGCGTAACTATCAAAGAATCTAAATTAATATTTTCTAATATTTTAATTCGACAAAGCTCAGCTAATAATTAATTTAAACGAACTGAACCGAACTGATGGACGTTCGGATAATTACTAAGGGCTTTTGGCGCCTCCCACGGATCGGTTCTCCAGGATTCACGAGGTTAAAAGACCAATACTCATAACTAATCTCTCCAATTTCCTACAAGGGTTGCACTTGTTCCGCGTGGCCTTCCACCCAAAAACTAAAACGTAACTAATTAATCCCCATAAAATCCATTGTAATTTGGAGCGCCGGCATTTCAGCCCAATCTGATCGATTTCCCGTAAGATTAACAATAGGGTGGACCCCATAAAGAAACCGGATGACTCGATATGTTGGTCCTTCTTCGCGATGACTTTACGGGCCCTCAAAAACGCGTAATTAACAGATCTTGTCAAAAAAATTATATTCTACACCCAATCCCAAAATTCCAAAACTCTAAAAATTCACCACGCCATAGCGGAACTCTAAACCCAAAATTCTCCATCGGAATGGGAAAACTAAACTCAACATCCTCCATCGAAACAGGAAAAACTAAGCTTAAAATCCTCCATCGAAATGGGAAGCTCTAGACTCAACTCCATTCAAAATAGGTCGACTTCAACTCAAAAACTCTACCGGAGTGGGAAACCTTTAAAAGTCCAACAATCTCCACCAGAGTGGGAAATAGTAATCTCTCGCTCTCTCTCACCTTAATTATTTATCCACGGATCCACGGATTGGCTTTTCCTGTCGTGAGGGAAATTGTTTTCAGGTCTCGGTGGTGTTCCTAACGGATATCCCCACATGTTCATTACATAATATCGATTCAAATCATCTAATCGACTATGAACTTCTCATTATCTATTGCGTAAATCAACTAAACAAATATCAAGTGTAGAGTGTATTATAATTTAATATTATTAAATTAACTCGGGTCAGTGCCTAATATGCTGTTTTTTTTCTACAGCAAATCACCTAAAATATTTGTGCACTTTCCCCTATTTCTCCATCCTGGGAATCATCAGATTTATCAACATTTTTAACAAACATCGAGTTGATTTAATTTTGAAAAATTGAATTTTGAATCTGGAGTTGAGCAGTTGGAGTCGATTTGGTGACACGTCTAAATATCACACAACAATTTAAACATTCGTCATTTTATCACGTCAATTCATCATTTATATTTTCAACTTTTTTTTTATCTCAATATTATTTTACCATTTTCATTTTCGAATATGGTCATTTCATGTTGACATCATTTTATCATTTAACTTTTTCAACATTTTTTATTGAATATAATTTGTGAGTATAATGCATACATTTTTTTTATCTGTATGTAAATGTTTTTATCTACATGAAGCGCTTGAAAAAGTGCCTAAGATAATGCTTTTGAGGCATAACTTTTAAACTATTTTTTATATTTTGATACTATGTGCGATACCTTTCAAATAATCGATCACATCAATATCTTCATCATATATCATAGCTGTGTATTCCCAATAACAGTGTTTCACGTAGTGATGGTATTTTAATCCGGAGCTGTTTCGATACTCATTCGGTTCATTTCGGTTTGCTTATTTTTCTAATCGATATATTGATTTCTGATGTGGTTTCGAATAAATGGAAAATAGTTTGACTTATTTTAGAGCTTTATGGGCATTAAAGATTTTTGTAAAATATTTGTGTGCTTTTTTGTTATAACTTTTTATAATTGTGTTCATTAATTAATTGTGTTTTTTTAAGAATTGTCTTCATTATGCATAATTATTATTTTTTTATATGACGAAGATTCTGTGCGATGATATTGTGATGTGATCATTTTGTTAATGTTGAATTTGTCTTTATTCAGTTTATTTATTTTGATTTGTCATGTGTTGAAATTACGTGTGTAAATTGTTTTGTGAAAATTAGACATGGAACCGTAATTTTTGTTGATCTACGACTATCAGCAAAAAATTTTCTATTCGTATTCACTCTTGTTGAGTTTTTCTCTCTGTGATTAATGACACAGCCAAATCATGGCGGCAATTGAAGCGGTAATTTCTCTGCGGACATCTCGCATAAAATCATTTGTCGATATTTTTGAGCAATCGTCCAGCGATATTTTTGGCCAACGCAGTGTCGCGGCTTTGGACGGCAAGCTGTTGCTTCCTGAAGCTTGTGACAATTGGATTCTCAAAAATTCAAATTCAAATTTCATTAAGTCGGGAAATTTGTTGAATGAAAACTAAGTCTCGGAGAGAGTTCAAACTCGTTCCCCTTTTATATCAATTGGATAGGGATCTATTGGGACAATTTTTGGAGGAGGATGAATATTAATCAATTTGGGAATTGAGTATCAAAGAGGGGGCCCGAAGGTGAAGAAGACGACAGCACTGAGAAAAATCTCTTAGGGCCACTACGAATCCGCTGACGATTGAGAAACGAACCTGATGGTGGAGAAAATGGAGCTAACAGAAGGGGAACCTCGGACTTCCGGTACGGATAAGAAATACCGAGTTTAAACAGGATCCCGAACAAACCTGAGGAATCATCTCCAAGGAATCGCCATTATGGGAAAAAGCCCACGACTTGATAAGATTTAACTATCGGGGCCTGCAGCAACGATAGGATCAATAATTGTAACGATCTCATCCAGTTCAAGGGAATTTGGAGGCGAATTTGAGTAAATTGACGGTCTCGGACCGGGGATAATCTTTCTCATGGGTAGGAATTTGGCCAGCGATGGAGAAGTTTGGAGCACATGGTGCACGTTGAGGAAAAGCTTAGCCAGTCCGGCCATTACTTCGAGTTTCTGGAGATTTTGAGAGTTCAGATCGATTTCTAGAAGGTCTGGAACAGCATGGAGAGGATTCTGGGGCCCTGGACTGGATGAGAATCGAGATAAGTCACGTATAGAGCAATTCATTTCATTTTATGGTGGGCACTAGTTACCGGGCCTTTGAGGAAATTGAGACTGAAATTTAATTCAATTATTATGAAGAGGACAGCGTTGGGCCCCCATGATTCATTTTTATTTGCAATGTGAGGTTGAATTTGCTCATATTTGCTTTTGAGGAGACCGAGAAGGGTTGGAAAAGGGTGGTTAGAAAGGCGAGACGCAATTGGTTGGGGAATAGCCGATTGACGGAGTTTGGAAACAATTTATTTAAGCTTAGATTTTATATGTTGGGGTCCCCAGTACATCTATAATTAATCTTGCATTATTGAGAGGGTGAGGAAAACAAGAATTTTCCTTCGCGCTATTAGATATTTTCTATTTTTCGCACGACTCAAGATAGGTGGTCCAACATTTTGCTCATTACTCTCATTATTGCTCATCGAGTTCTCGACCCATTGTCTTGTTTGCTATTAAGTTGACATACTTGATCAACGCTACTAGAGCTCCGAATCGAGTTCGTCTTTCTTTCGATTTGGGTGCGCAATTGGCGCTAATCTCTGAGCTGGTGCGTACATTGCAGCTGAGCAAGCTGTATAGTGCCATCCAGAGCACTCGTGTGGAGGAATCGTCGATTGGGAATGCGACAGGTGAAGTTTATATCAAACCACAGTCAAGCTACTCGAAAGAATACACCACGATTACAGCGCACACATTTGGCCTCCTCAAGTCGTTGTTACTGTGTTAGAGATAAATCCCTGGGTACTGGTACTTGGAGATGAATTTCCCTACAGTATTTTACTTGGTAGATGAAGCGGTGTTTCATAGATTCAAACTAACTCATAATTGTCCAGACGGGTATAATTATTTAGAAATTACACGATAATACAAAATAAGTATTAAGTTTGATTCACGTTGATGATTTGACTCCCGAAAATTCATGAGACCAGCATATATAATAATTGAGCGTGTCACGTTACGAGACTGGTAAACAGTGTTGCAAATGAACACTGATTTAGCGAAACAATCAGGAAAGTAAGTTGAACTTAATTCATCGTTCAATTTCTTCACATTGTAAATAAATTATTATTCTACATTATCAGATTATTTTGGGGCATAACAACTGGCATTCTTAATTTGAGGGCTGATTTGAACAGATATACAGAATCGACAACTGGCTGATTCTGATTTCCGTTGTCCCGATCCAATTGACCTTCTTATTACTGCCGAAATGTTTGATCACCTCATCAAACCCAACGATCTCAATGGAGGGATTAACACTCCCATTGCTCAGCTTACCAGTTTTGGCTGATAGTTTTTGGACCGACGGGGTCAACGACGGACTCTTCAACTGCAGCTCATGTTGCGGTATATAATGATCAGCTTGATTATATTCTCATCAAGTTTCGAGTTAAGGTGGAAATCCCTAGGCGCAGTGACACGAACTACTTAGAGGAGGATTGCAGGATTTCAGAGTAAGTCAGACCTACACCCATAACAGCTAAAGTCGATACATCGTTCAGTTGGAGTTCTCAGCTCCAGTTTCATTAGCAGACAACTCCACTTGTTCAGCTCTAGCTTGTTTTCATCGATTCGTTTGAAGAATTTCGAAAAATCAGCGTTTTTCAGCTCCACACTGATTTCCTCAAGGACTTCACGGATTGTAACCCAATTATGCTAGTAACTTGCTCAAGCTTTAGCTGGTCGTGCAACGAAGACCTAAACCGCGACCTCCAGCGCAAACTTCAGAAGGGTTGAGGGTATCCGAGGAGCTTGAAGAAAATCCAATAATCACAGCATTTACTACAGGTCTCATCATGGTATTGTCAGAGAGAACTGCAAAACAATGAAACTGAAAGTAATGTTGAACGGATCAGCAAAGAAAAGTTCAGAAAAATCGCTCGAGGACATGCTCTACATAAAGGCCAAACATCAGCATACCATCGCCGACGTTCTTCTCTGAACCAGACAGAGCATTCATCTTTATGTCGGACATTGCTAAGATATTCAGAGGGGGTCTGGCAACTGCAGCAGATTTTGATCCATTTGATCCATTTAGCGAGTCATCTGACTAATTAGCTGATGCAGTATATTTACGGTAAATGTTGACTGCGCGGACGCATTTGTTCTTACAGTCAGCTGACTTGATATGTAAGACGGATGGCTGCACCTAGGCGTATCAAGATAATCCAATAAGTCAATCGAGGTTGCAGTATAAAGGTTGCAAATAACTGATTAGGTCTCTCTCTCTCTCTCTCTCTCTCTCTCTGTCTCTGTCTCTGTCTCTGT
>NW_021680916.1:152740-159746 GCF_001412515.2 Diachasma alloeum
GAGAGAGAGAGAGAGAGAGAGAGACAGAGACAGAGCGACAGAGATACAGAGAGACAGAGAGACAGAGAGACAGAGAGGCAGAGAGACAGAGAGACACAGAGACAGAGAGACAGAGAGACGGACAGACAGAGAGACAGAGAGACAGAGAGACAGAGAGACAGAGAGACAGAGAGACAGAGAGACAGAGAGTCTCTCTCTGTCTCTCTCTCTCTCTCTCTCTCTCTCTCTCTCTCTCTCTCTCTCTCTCTCTCTCTCCCTCTCTCTGTATTTTTGGCGCGAATTTCAACGAAATATTGTTTATCGCACACGTGTATTGAGAAATTACCGCAGAAAAGCTGTGTTTTTCTGTCAACTCCCAAAAAAGCCAATTGGATTCAGAATAACAGTGAATAATAAATAATAATAATAATAATAATAGAGAAACATAGTAATATAAATTCCCCAGATTATTCAGCAAAATTCCTTTTGTGCCTGCACATATATACATACAGACCCCATTAAAACATCACATATTTGGAATTTTGGAACCGTATTTAATTACTCACATACAAAAAATGGCAACTTGAATTTTAATAATTACAGTACTTATATTTGGAAGCTATAAAGCGAGACAATCAGATAGTATCAAACATACCTGATAAAGAAGAATGTATCAACCGAAAATGTAGCGTTGCTGATTGTTTGATACATGAAGTTCCTCTCGGTGACAGTCCGCAGGGTCTTGTTTTCTGTGGTATGAAAGGAAAAAGGTCAGTGTTCTTCTGGTAAAAGTTCAATTAGAATATTTCACAACCAACAATGGTGGCCTGATAAAGTATTTTCACTGAATCGAAAACCGGTTAGAGGATGTTAAGATAGTAAAAATCATTGGAGAGTATTGCAAAATCTTTTCTTTTGGAGCTTGATTGAAGGATGCCTATATCAGGGAGAGTTTTCCAAGTGTTCTCCTAATTAATAGGATTAAATATAATTTTGTAAAAATACTTTTCTTTAATATTGTAGAAAAGAGAGGGGCTGGGGGATAAAAAGCTTACCCAGTCATACCGTGATTATAATAGTGAAAAAAAGAGAATAGAATGATTACAGTGCTTGCATTCGGAAAGAAAGCACTACAAGCACTTCGATGAAGATGCAATTTTATGGAGAGATTTGGCAATTGAAGCAAAACCTTCGACATATTGGCAATAATACGAGCAGAGACTAAGAAAACTGCGAATAGCTGTTTTATCTAGAGTTGGCCACTCAATAATGACCGAAATTTTCTCTGGAGAGCAATGTATTCCGTTTTCAGAGGCTATGTGACCTAGGAATAGTATTTCCTTATGGAAAAAGGTACTGTTAAAAATCGTATGGGATTTTGATGATAGGGCGGCGGGGTGGGAAAGTGAAATGGGATGATTTGCCGGAGAATAAATTAAGATGAATTTCGTTGATTGTCACTGTATTCAAACGATAAATTGCACTAAAAATTACACCGGATGAGGTTCAAATAAATAGTTAAGGTACCGGAGTGGACTGTTCAAACACAAAATAAATATACTGATAGTTCTCCCGTTAATTAGTGATGAATTTCGATAATTGACCAATGAATTGCCGGATGATTGCGCCGATATACGCCCGGATGATTTTCTATGAGCCGTTCCCGATGAAAGTCGATGGTATACTGACCATCACGGCACGCACGGACGTCATTGTGCGTACTCGCTAATGGTCGAGGATGGGGGTCGGGGACAATCTAACCCAAATTTAGGCCAGATTTCAAACATCCCGCCCGCCCTGCGTTACTTCCTGGTGACGAAGTGTATTTGATGGTCCTTACTGTTGATCTTCCAGTAGATCTGGAACTAGTCTGTGAATTGCCCGTTGAATTTCCTGATGACCTTTCCTCAGTGTGACAACTCTTGTCAGGTTATCCTCTCCCGGATGAATCTCGATGACTCGAGCGAGGGGCCAATTAGCTGGTGGTTCCCGTTCGTCCGTGATGAGCACCAACGAACCAATTTTTATTTCGTTCGTTGGCTCTTAACGATGAATGCACTCTTATGCCCAATGCTCTCAGAAATTTTGGATCCTCTGGGTGACGATTTGCCGCCTGTTCTGTGTGTCCGTGAGAATTAACTGGTATGCTGGCTCAGGAACCGTCGTGAGCGGTTCCCCGACGATGAAGTGCCCCAATGTTAGGGTTGATGTGTCATGCAGATTGTTCAGTGCGCAGAGCGGTCGAGAGTTGCGTATGGCCTCGATCTGCGTCAGAAGAGTCGTAAATTCTTCGTACGTTAATGTCGAGGTCCCGATGATCCTCCTGAGGTGATGTTTTGTTGACTTCACAGCGGCCTCCCACCTACCTCCTATATGTGGCAAGTGAGGGGGGTTGAATATCCACTGTGTCCCTTCTGATGCTAGCCGATCCCTGATGACAGTCGATTCACTGGATGCCTGGTCGAAGAGATTCTTAAGTTCTCTTTCTGCCCCGATGAAGTTGAGTCCCCTGTCACTGGTCAAATAACGCACTTTATGATGTGCGAGCGTACTGCAGCTCGTCCAATGATAACCCAGTACCTGTGTCTGATGTGAAGCTAACATTACAGACCATCAAGTTTCTGAGCAGTCTGGATCCGAAAGTTTGCGGAAAAGTGATACAGTGAAGTTTTGCTGTTTCGTCATTGCCTGTTGTTACTGCCGCCTACCATGGAAGAAGTTTTGAATATTCAAAAACGGATCGTCTTTAATGAGTCCATTGCCCATTATGAAATTCATGCACATCAACCATTTGCGTCGTCTTCCTTTAGCAACAATGATGAAATTTGTATTTCCGCGCAATATCAAGATCTCTGTTTGTTGCCAAGTGTTCACTATATATTTGTGATCAATTGATGAAAGCAGCTAATACTGCTGTTGTTAATACATAGTTTGTCAACAATGCCATCTGTCCCTTATTCGAGGAGATACGCTATGAATTGAATGCTTTGGAATTTGATAAATGCAAAAATGTCAGCTTGACAACACTAATGAAAAACTCCGTCTCTCAGCGTTCCAATCAGAGTTTCCTCATGGAAAATGCCGGCTGGAAAATCTATGATCAGAAGAAAATTACTGATGATGAAGGATATTTTGATGTGTGCATTCCTTTGTGCATGATTTTGGGGTTTGCCGAAGATTACCAGAGAATTATCGTGAACGCAAAACATGCGGTGATCCTGACACGTTCACATAACGACCTTAATGCCATCATTCAACAAGCTCCTGCTGCAGGACAGTAGGCTGAAACTTTGAAAATCTCCATGAACAAGATTGTTTGGATGATTCCCTAAATCAAACCTATAGACTCTCGGAACGTGCAACTTCTCAATCAGATTTCAAAAGACAATCTAGTACCAATCAGTTTTCGAGCATGGGAACTATGTGAGTATCTTTTATTGCCTAGAATATCGAGACATGTCTGGATTGTCAAAACCTCAACACAACTGGAGAAACCTCGTTATGACATTGTATGCTTTTTAACAGCCAGAAAGAATAAAGCCATGAATAATGCCAGTATATTTGATCATTACAATATTCGAGAGATTACGTTATTCTTGAACTCACAAAGCTATCCTTACGGGAATCTGAATCTCGATATTGCACACAACCAATCATGGGTTGATAGTGGTAGCAGACAATCATCAGAAGCCTCCTCTTCATTCTTCTTCCTCACAGTAGTGTGATTCCTTTCCGAGAGGAGAACTTCATCGATGGTACTCCAGATATTTTCTGGTGGAACATCTCCAAAATATCTCTGAACAACCCCCTCGAAGTCAATAAAGTACGGGGAAGTACGGATCAAATAGCGGATATCGTCTGGCGAGAGCTTCTCCACGATTTCGACTAATTCATCTCTTGAAAATGCGCTACTTATATCCACTGACTCCCACTCTTTGTCACAACGTTTAATTCCAAACTGAAATTCAGTTCCTTAGAACGGTAGATATTTCCTCGAAAACTGTCATCACACTCGTAACTGAAAAATTCTTCCTAGAAACAATTAACATTTCATGAAGAATGTTTTAAAACTGTGAAAATAATTTTATCCCCCTGCGTTTGGATGGTGCTTTGAAATCAGAGACATCAACTTTAATCCACGGTTCAATCTTACACCACTCTCAGCTGATGTGGTCGATGGACTTTTACATATGTTTATACAAACACATTTGCTCCAGTGCCACTGGACTGCACAAGCCTCGGCGAGGCCACTCTTGTTTAGACAACACGTACGTACCTCCTGATAAATATACCCCATAGATCACAGCTAACTCTTTGACATAATATTTCCATTTCTATGGTAATCCATTGGCTACTTATCCTAAAATTTTTCGTCTCGAGAGTCTTAAACAATTGTTTGAAAAAAATTCTCGTTCTCAACATAAATGTGGACATTCAGTGGGATCCAATCTGACTCTCCAACGGCACGCCACCAAGTACTATGAAGGTCATTCGTTCCTTCGATCCCCATTGTTTATAGAAGACGTACGTGTCCACTGATGAATACTGGGGTGCAACGCACTCCAAGTCAACAGGGATTATTCATATTGTGCCCCCCTTCCCCGACAGCGCCATCTTCCAGCACGTTTTCGAGTTTGTATCCCATCATTATCCCCCCTCCCCAACCCCGATAGCGCCATCTCCCAGCGCATTTTCGAGGCAATGGACCTGAACCGATACTTTTTATCTACTTTGAAATAAGTAATTATTCAACGAATTTTGAGAACGCCCAGCGAAAAATGTTATAGAGTGCAGTCTGCGTTTTTGGGACTAATGATAATTGTAGTTTGATCGTCATAATGTGAGGGGCAATAAGATTTATTGCCGCGCAATGGATGGTCGCGCTGATGCCTGTGATAATACGGACGATCACATCTGTTCTGCTGGTGACAGCATGCGGTTGTTTCGCACGTCTGCCATAATTTCTGTAAAACCATTTTTGGAAGCCATGTGTGGCTTCCAAAATTATTTATTGGGACATTTGAGCTTATTACCATGCAGCCGGGAGTTCTCCGGCTCTTGGAGTTCTTTTCCTGTCTGGACTCTGGTGGGCATGGTGGCTAATTAACTTTTATTTGTGTAAGGGCAGGATCTCAGATCTTTGGCGTCCCGGGCACACGTTAGAATCTTCCGATTTATGCATTGCGAGAGACTTTATATTTGTCTTATTTGGTTTTAGTTTTGAGATGATGATATTTTATTTTAGTTTTGATATGTTTGATTGGTTTGAGACCTCTGTCGAGGGAACTAAGAACTCTGAAAAATTTGAGTGGGACTTAGAATGATCTATTGAGTTCTCAGACAGGGTGGAGCATGCACTTGACATTGATCTTGTGGAACTACGAGATATTGAGAGTCTGAATGAATATTTGAGAAATGTTATTATCTCTGTAGCCTATGATCTGAGCCTTTCTTCTCATAAAGTTATCCGCATCTTAAATAGGCCGAAGGACAGTTACGATGCGAAGTGGGATGATGAGGAGTCTCGTGAGCTTAAAAAGAATATAAATAAGGCCTGGAGAGCCTACAAAAAGAAGTTTGCGAAGTGTGATAAAGTTTCTGATAAATCTCTACTGAATCACTGTCATGATGTTAAGAAAAAGTACAAAGAGATGATTGAGGTTAATAAAAGAAAGTATTTTACTGATGTTAGAAATAGATTAGCAAATATTAAGAATATCTCCGAATTTTGAAAGGTGAGGGAATTTGGTAGGAAACCTGGCAGTGGTTGTATAATTTCTTTGCCTAATGGGAGGACTTTATTCAAGAGTATCTCCCGCTCGTACTTCTTTATTCTGTGAATTGTTGTTGTTAGATACCAGGAACCCCTTCCTTGATAGTGAAATCTCTGCATAGGAATTACAGAAGGCTCTTAGTTCAAGTAAAAGTAATAAAGCCCCGGGGCCAGACAATATTCCAAATGAGGCATGGAGAGCTCTCCCTACAATTGTCAGATTGGTTTTGTTAAAATTATTCAATGAAATTTTGGAAGAGGAGCAGGTGCATAGTAATTGGCCAGTCGTGGCAATGTCAATGTTGCACAAGAAGAGTCCAAAGGACGATCCAGCTAATTACAGGGGGATAGCTCTCACGAATTGTATTTTGAAGATCTTCATCAGAATCTTAGCTAATAGAATTGAAAAATGGGCGGAAGCATCTTCGATTCTTCCCGAATCCCAGGCGGGGTTTCGTCGAGGCAGGGGTTGCAAAGATCATATTTTCTCTCTGCTTACCACTATCCAGTGCCAGTTCAGATTTCCTGATAATTCTGTATATGTGATTTTTATTGATTTTAAAAGGGCGTTCGACTCGGCTACCCACTCTCTTCTCTGGCAAAAACTTTTGCGATATCGGTCTCAATTCTAAGCTTCTCAGGATCCTCAAATCGATCTATGATAATGGATGGGGAGTATTCTAACAGTTTTTACATCACGGAGGGTGTCTTGCAGGGGAAAATACTCAGCCCTTTACTTTTTATTTTGTTCGTATCGGATTTTGAAAGATTTTTTAGACTGAGAGAGTGTAGAGGGCTGAGTGTTGATGCTGAGCATGACCTTCTGATGCCAACTTATGCTGACGATACTGCTCTCCTGGGTTATAGTATCGCTGATGTCAAGAGGAAACTGAGGATTCAAAAAGAGTTTTGCGATTTGAATGGTCTGGTGGTGAACACTAGTAAAGCGAAGATCTTGCCCTTCAGCGCTAGTGATAGGATTTGGAGAGCCGAGAAAAATGCCTTTTTATATGACGGGGAGCCAGTGGAAATGGTTAAGTCGTATGAATATCTTGGAGTCCTACTGGAGAGTATTACGCGCGGGTTCTTCTCAGTAGGTAGTCAAGGGGGTTTCTGGATATTGTTTCACCCAGTTCCCACCGCGCGGCGCCACAGTCGCAGAATGTTCGAGATTGTGGGTTGGGGGGATTAGGAGTGGGGGGTCAGGGATTCCTAGCGCCATCTTACTGGGTATTGGGGGGGGGGGAAGGTCCC
>NW_021680916.1:160021-164683 GCF_001412515.2 Diachasma alloeum
GGGGGGGGGGTCGGTCCCAGTCTAGGGTCCCACGTAGTGGGTAACGTTGATAATGTAGAATTTCTTGTTACCGATAGTGGGTGCTGTCCTTAACGCAAAATTCCATATTACGCTTCCATGTGAAAAATATTTTTCCTGAAAAAAAATCTTTTGCCGAAGGTTGGGATCAAACCCACGACCTCCCGTGCAGTAGGCGGACACGCTACCGCCTTCGCCAGAGCGATCTCGGGGTGCGAAGACGGTCTTCCCTCTGGGGAACTCTGTCGACTCGACGCGCGCTATCGGCATACTTACGCGCCATCAGTATGCTTACGCTGATAGAAATGCTTCTTCGGGTAGGTAGTCAAGGTGGGGTTCTGGATATTGAACGTGGATTCTGAGCGATTTGGATTTGAGCGAGGGATTTGGAGGGGGTGATTTGGGGAGGGGGGGGGGTCAGTGATTTCTGATGTCATGTCGATGAGTGTGGTCAATTGACTGAGAGGTTCTTGCACTTGGAACGTTTCACGCGGCGCGCCATCTAGCGGCTGACGCCTTTGCTACTCTCTGATGAAAATACTCCTGTAGTCTGAGTAGGTCGTAGTGGGGAGGATTGTCGAGCGACAGTTTAGAAAGTATCAGTGGTGCCATCTCGTAGTTACCAGTTGGTTGACAGTTTCATTTGTGAGTTTCATTTCTTGATGCTATCGAAGGAATTGGGAAAAGACTTATAGCGCCATTTAATATGAAACTTATAACCATAGACATATTATACCTAGATAGCGCATTTCCTATATATTCTCAACGCTGGTCATTGATGTTTCTAGCTTACCGACTAAATATGAAATAATTCTGAAATCGTCAAATTTTGTGATTTATTGATTTGTTATGAAATACTACTTGATTTGATAATTGCCAAAAATGAAAATTCTTAGATGAATACTTTATGAATTTTTTCCTCCGTTATTCTTCATCGAATTGATGCAGTCGTTCTTCCTCGCATGAACTGCACTCGGATGATGTACCCCCAGCATCGCTCAAATTATCATCATCTCCTGCATCAGAGTTTTCGGTTTCAGGAGTAATGATGAAGCAATATTTGTCTTGATGAATCTCCAGACGAACTCGAACCCCCACCAATGTGAGGTAGCTCTCTGATGATGAGTTTTAAGCATATTTATTCAGGGCTTTGAAGATGGAATCAAGGATATCATTGAATGATATCGAAATGAACCATTTCAGGGCAATGACAACATTCTGCATGATATGAATATACCGATTCTCCGTTCTCATCACATTTCTCTCCGCAATTGTCGTGGATTGATGATTCATAATCATAGCATCTTTCGCAGCTGACATGACTCTTGAATTATAGAAAACTCAATGAATAAAAATCCATTGAACAACTTTTCTCACATGAACTAGAACAATTGCTTAAAAATTCATCTCTTTATGAAATTTTCTAATTCCTCCCCAAAAAATAAAAATGAATAAATAAATAAATAAATAAATTTGTTGAAGAATTATTTTTTCCCATCATCAAATGAAATTCACTTGTCGACTTACGCTGTGTGAGATTGAGACGATTGAAGAGACACCCACCCGCCTCGATGAATGCTAGCGCTAATCTGTACTCCATCGCCTTGGAATGTGAAAAATCGGACGACAACGATTTCGAGCGGATGTAACTCGACACCAACGATGAGGATTTTTCTTCTCATACCGAGGATTATGAATTAATGAATGAATGAGATCTCAGGATTGAATGAAAACATACTAAATAATTACATAAATTTTTCCTTTACAATATTTCTTATAAATTTCTTATAAATGTCAATCTTTTATAATGATTTTTTTTTCAATTTTTCAAGAAGAAATCTCAAAAGCAAAAAGTTTTTATTGAAAGAATTGACATAACTGAGAGTTGGTAATGAGTGGTGGTGGTCCGTCCAGCTGATCACTTCCCGATGTATTCCAATGCTCCATACATCTGCGATAGCGTGCGATCTAAGGATCTATTTGAAGATGTTTTGGCAACTTGTCCCAGACTTGACCGATACTCTTCTGTGCAAATTCCAGGAGGAAGAATTTAGGTAGAAATGAAATCCAAAAAGACAAAAACAAATATTTTTGCAAAAAAACTGCGCCAAGAAAAAGTTTTGTGGAGTCGTTTCTGGAAAGAAGAAACATTTTTTTCTGGAAAACACAATCCCCATAGAAATTTTGCAAAAAATAAACAAATAAAAATCAAAGCCAAGTCAAAAAATGTCCAATGGATCATTGAATGTGCTATCGAGATACGCGGCAGCGTATCGGCCAAGAAAAGTTTTGACTCCGATTGTACAAAACATCAAACCGATCGCTGCCGTGTATCTATACACGAAGTAACTACCCCCTCCACTACCTCCGAATCATATCCATTAAATAAAATACAAACGTGACGACCTACATGAAAAATATTCTCAGTTACATTATAAAAATTGGCCACAAGCTTCTCATTGATGTAACTATTTTTTTGTTCGAAGCAATTGTAACGTGACATTTTCGTATGGGGGTCAAAAATGTCTATTACCTTCGCCATTCTTCCCCTTCATCTAGTTAAACTCAAAATGCAAAAAAAAAAATCCATGGGCGCCAGGTAATTTTTAACCGGAATTACCAAACCGGACGAATCCACAAAATCAACTCTACTAAGTCGAAAAACTAAAACGTACAAAAAAAAAGGAGGAAACTAGATTTTTGGGGAAAGGTAGCGGTCCCTGGTTCGCTCAGTGTGCTAAGTTGTGGAGAGAGGGGTGGATTTCAGGTGGAGACAGGTGTTGGGTGGTTAAAACTACAAAAAAAAAGAAGAAATCGGTATTGTCCTTACTTGTTTCACTATTGAAATTAGTCAATCACCAATTTTTCAAAAAAAGGCATTTCAATTCTCTCAAAAAAATATATATATATAAAAAAAAGGAAAAAATCTACAATTAATAGCTAACAATACTGATCATAATAATAATCATAATATTAAGTCCGCACTCTGATAGGAATTAGTCTAAGCTAGCAAAAAGATTCGTAGAAATTAATATCACCGATAAATACCTCAAAGATCCCGAAATAAACATTTGGGGAAAGTAGAAATACACGCTAATCCCTAAATACTCGAGAATTCCGAGAATTGGGGGGAAAGGTATGCGAGCGACAATGGGAGCGAGAGAGAGGAGAACGTATTCAATCATCGATTTTTCGTACCAGCCAAAACGGCTGAAATTCCGTAAAACTCAACTTGCCATAACTCGGAAATGGCAGAGTAAAAAATTACGGACCCTGAGACAAAATGTCCGTAAGAGTCTACCGAAGACAACAATACCAAAAAAATAATTTTTCCTTAACAATTAGCCGCTCCAGGTTCATTAATCCCCGAGCGGAATTCTAAACGCTAAAAGGCTCGCGTGAAGCGAGAATAGCCACGTATAAACGTGGATGAGTATCTGAGGGGGAGTCGAGAGTCGGGGGGAAATCCCCCTCGAGAAACACGGCGTCACGCCAGCGAGAATGGGCTGGAAATCCCTAAAAACCAAAAATGGAATATCCGGAAATCGGCAGAGCGAATTTTCGGAAACCCTGAGATAAATTACTCAGGGAAGCCCCCCGAACACATTGACCCACAAACTTTAATTTTAATTAACTATCTACGCGAACCAACTCAATTCAAATACGAGTGGAATTTCTTACGCGCAAAAGCCCACGTATAACGGGGATGGACGCACTCTGGCAATTAAACGGGAGTAATTATCCCCTTGAATAACCCATCAAAAATAACGAAAACCACCCAATCATGAGTGAAAAAGGGGGGAAAATCGGCACCTCACAATTTGGATTAAGGGTCACAATCACCGTTTTACCGGAATAAAATGCGACGTACGGGGCTGAAGACCCCGTAGTCGAATAGCGAAAAGGCGAAATGAATTCGGAAAAATACATAAACCGAACTAAAAACTCACTTTGGGTTTCTTACCCCTCTTTGGGGTGTTCTTCGCCATCGTATAGATCCACTTATCCAAATATGTGCACACTAATTCCTAATATAGGCACTGTACTGGCACTAGTTCTGGTGGGGTCAAGGGCCAACGCCGAACTGCCGAACTCATGAGCGTCTCGGGACACCTCAGAGCACGGAATTCACCGCTCAATCACCCGAATTTTGATTGGTGCGGACACGCCCCTCGAAGGTGCGAATCTAACGACAAGTAATCGCGACTGTCACGACCTGGCGCGATTATTCAAATCCCACTTACTCTTCTCTAATTACTTAACACAAAACTAGTTCCTTTTTATTAATTGTTACGCGAGACTAGGCCGAACTGATTGTCGTTCGGATAATTACGAAGGGTCTTTGGCGCTTCCCACGGATCGGATCTCCGGGATTTTCGGGGTTAAAAGACAAGTTACCGGCACTTGTTATAACTTCACTACTAATTCCTGCTCAACTCGTTTATCAAACGAGTCGACTCTTATCAAAAACCCGAAGGCAACCTGGCAATTCGTTGGAGACGATGGTTGCACTCGCTCCGAACGACCTTCCACCCAAAACATAAACGTAACCAATTAACCCCTGAAAATCCAACGAAATTGGAGCGCCGGCATTTCAGCCGGACCTATTCGATTACCCGCAAGATTAACAATAGGGTGAACCCC
>NW_021680916.1:164702-165503 GCF_001412515.2 Diachasma alloeum
TAAACGGAACCGATAACTCTAACCGGAAATAAGCCACTCGGAAGTGGATAAGGGACTCTCACTCTCTCGCTCTTGGATTTTTACTCACGGATTTTAATTCAACGGTGTAGGAGTCTCGCTGTTTACAGATCGTTTTTAGTGTTCCTAACGAACATCCCCACATGTTCGTTACACAACATATAAAAAAATACGCGCATAGCAACGGGTTCATATGCACATTGTCGCATTTCACATCAACTCCTGTCATTTTTTTGTTACGGAGTTGGTAGCAGTGCAATACAACCACACGCATCATGGAGGGAAGCCCGAGAATTTACAAATTGAATATGGTGCACGAATGATGAATTCCACCGATATTTTTCATTCGAGTTTCGTGCACAAATGAATTCTCGAAGAAGCAAATTCAGTCGGAAAATCTTGAATAAATAATTAAAAGTCGGTGCAAATAACGACTGTGGAATAGAACTATTTGTTTTACTTCGATTGTTAATTGGAAAGATGATTTATCGTGTGAAAAATAAATGAGCCGAATTGAATTGAAAATGAAAAAATTTACAGGATATAAAAACGATTCCTTGTTTATTTTGAAAAAAATAATGAAATCTCCCTAAAAAAACAAAAACACATATTTTTGTAAAAAAACTGCGCCAAGAAAAAGTTTTGTTTGGTTCTTACTGGAAAGTAGAAATTTTTGAAAAATACAAAGGAATGAAAAAGAAAGCCAAGTCAGCAATGTCGAATAAACGAAAATAATGCACAATCAGATTTCTATAAGAGAAATAGTTTCAAATCGAATGAGGA